>NC_092231.1:14933196-15193196 GCF_036320965.1 Panulirus ornatus | reverse complement strand
CCCACCGAAGGCGTCTGGTTGTGAGCCTTTGATCCATTCCATGGCCACAGATCCATATGGCCTTGAAGGTAAGAGTGGTAGGTTAGTTATGGAATCCAGACAGACAGACAGACAGACAGACGTGTCCTGTTGTGGACTCCTACCGACTCAGAAATCCACATGTTTTATTCATCTACGCGGGAGATTCTCGCCTTAAGACTCTACAAAGCCATAGTCTGTATCTTTTTTTCGTTTTTTTTTTTTTGATAACACACTTGTGTTTTCACAAGTTATCTCTGGCTAATGTCCCTCTCAGGGGCAGTCTTCTACCCGCATAACTAAGTCTGTGTCACCCTTGGTCGTCCATGGTGTCTGGTGCTGCTAGTCTCAAAATTCTTATACGTTTTTAAGAAACACAAGAGTCTTCCCCCGCGGTGTTCTCCATGTTCATCCTCGCAGTCTTCCCCCGCGGTGTTCTCCATGTTCTCCATGCTACAGTATTTACCCTGTCGTTACCTATGGCTTTTCCTATGACATCCTAATATCTATTGTTACCCAGAGTATATATATATATACATATATATATATATATATATATATATATATATATATATATATATATATATATATATATATATATATATATATATATATATCTTCTTCAGTTGATCTAACTTGCATGTTCTGCCCCGTCCATCATCAGCCTAGCTAGGAATTACCTTTGTTTTGAGTTAGTTACTAATACCCCCTAGTATTCGCCACGCGTCTATCATGATGTATAACTAGGCCTTCTGGCATTCGCCATTCGCCACATGTATATCATGATGGATCTCTCTCTCTCTCTCTCTCTCTCTCTCTCTCTCTCTCTCTCTCTCTCTCTCTCTCTCTCTCTCTCTCTCTCTCTCTCTCTCTCTCTCTCTCTCTCTCTCTCTCTCTCTCTCGTCTACCTTCTGATGGATACAGAAGGGGTCGTAACCTTTCCCAGCAACTAGTCACCCTATCATCATCTTGGCAGATTCTATATATATATATATATATATATATATATATATGGGAGCGGGGGGCTGGAAATCCTCCCCTCTCGTTTTTTTTTTTTTTTAATTTTCCAAAAGAAGGAACAGAGGAGGCCAGGTGAGGATATTCCAAAAAAGGCCCAGTCCTCTGTTCCTAACGCTACCTCGCTAACGCGGGAAATGGCGAATAGTTTAAAAGAAAGAAAGAAATATATATATATATATATATATATATATATATATATATATATATATATATATATATATATATATATTATCCCTGGGGATAGGGGATTAAGAATACTTCCCACGTATTCCCTGCGTGTCGCAGAAGGCGACTAAAAGGGGAGGGAGCAGGGGGCTGGAAATCCTCCCCTCTCGTTTTTTTTCTTAATTTTCCAAAAGAAGGAACAGAGGGGGCCAGGTGAGGATATTGCAAAAAAAGGTCCAGTCCTCTGTTCTTAACGCTCCCTCGCTAACGCGGGAAATGGCGAATAGTTTGAAAGAAAAGATATATATATATATATATATATATATATATATATATATATATATATATATATATATATATATATATATATATATATATCCAAAATATTTCGTCTAAATATGTGACGCATCTCTCCCGTCTTATGATCAGTGCTGTCGCCGTTTTGTATTCAGGATGAGAATTTAATTTTCTCATTCCTTCCCTAGTGGAGGAACTGGAGAATCTCCCATCGCATATATCATATATCCGGACGCCCACTCACAGTCTCGGCTGATAGCTGTTTGCAGGTTTTCAAGCGTCCGCGATACGCAGTGGCACAGTGCGTTATTCTCAGGGTCAGACGCAAGCACGAGAGCAAAGCACACAGTCCTGTAGTCAAAATATCTTCGACACTGGACACGATAGATTTCTCATCATCCACTACAATACTCCTCTACATCTACGTATTAGGAAATCACCGATCTATTACCCTAATTTTCTTTTTTTTCCTCACAGTTCATTCGCACTCTTAAAATGCGCTATCTCTCCGCAGCCACAAATATGGCAGACCCTGACAGTGAATAACATCAGCATTCTTAGTACATCAGCGGATATCTAAGATTCAAATCACGATGGTGGGGCGAGATGGTCCAGCTTGCACGCCCGCGCTGGCCCCGGGGCCTGTGTGTGCGTTGTCTGATCCGAGATCTCCACTCACTCAGTCAGTCTTCCCTGAGGCCTTCGTGACGTGGTAACGCAACCGGCGAATGATATGGTGTGTGTCTCTCTCTGTTTTTTTTTATCGATTTACGTTATCTTCTAGGTGGAGGAGCCGCATCGAGTGTGTCAACACTACCTAGGGTTCATATACTGGAGTCAGACCTCTCCCCGGGGTGATAGTGGTGGTAGACAGACTCCCCAGGATGATTGTGGCGGTAGACAGACTCCCCAGGATGATAGTGGTGGTAGACAGACTCCCCAGGATGATAGTGGTGGTAGCAGACTCCCCAGGATGATAGTGGCGGTAGACAGACTCCCCAGGATGATAGTGGTGGTAGACAGACTCCCCAGGATGATAGTGGTGGTAGCAGACTCCCCAGGATGATAGTGGTGGTAGACAGACTCCCCAGGATGATAGTGGTGGTAGCAGACTCCCCAGGATGATAGTGGTGGTAGCAGACTCCCCAGGATGATAGTGGTGGTAGCAGACTCCCCAGGATGATTGTGGTGGTAGCAGACTCCCCAGGATGATAGTGGTGGTAGCAGACTCCCCAGGATGATAGTGGTGGTAGCAGACTCCCCAGGATGATTGTGGTGGTAGCAGACTCCCCAGGATGATAGTGGTGGTAGCAGACTCCCCAGGATGATAGTGGTGGTAGCAGACTCCCCAGGATGATAGTGGTGGTAGGAGACTCCCCAGGATGATAGTGGTGGTAGGAGACTCCCCAGGATGATAGTGGTGGTAGGAGACTCCCCAGGATGATAGTGGTGGTAGCAGACTCCCCAGGATGATAGTGGTGGTAGGAGACTCCCCAGGATGATAGTGGTGGTAGCAGACTCCCCAGGATGATAGTGGTGGTAGCAGACTCCCCAGGATGATAGTGGTGGTAGCAGACTCCCCAGGATGATAGTGGTAGGAGACTCCCCAGGATGATAGTGGTGGTAGCAGACTCCCCAGGATGATAGTGGTGGTAGACAGACTCCCCAGGATGATAGTGGTGGTAGGAGACTCCCCAGGATGATAGTGGTGGTAGCAGACTCCCCAGGATGATAGTGGTGGTAGCAGACTCCCCAGGATGATAGTGGTGGTAGACAGACTCCCCAGGATGATAGTGGTGGTAGCAGACTCCCCAGGATGATAGTGGTGGTAGTACACTCCCCAGGATGATAGTGGTAGCAGACTCCCCAGGATGATAGTGGTGGTAGCAGACTCCCCAGGATGATAGTGGTGGTAGCAGACTCCCCAGGATGATCGTGGTGGTAGCAGACTCCCCAGGATGATAGTGGTGGTAGTACACTCCCCAGGATGATAGTGGTAGCAGACTCCCCAGGATGATAGTGGTGGTAGCAGACTCCCCAGGATGATAGTGGTGGTAGCAGACTCCCCAGGATGATCGTGGTAGGAGACTCCCCAGGATGATAGTGGTAGGAGACGACTCCCCAGGATGAGGCAGAACTCCCCGGGGTCGTTAGCGTCCTGGAAAAAGTTGAACGTCTTTGTTTTTGTTGTGTTTTCTGTCACAAGAGAGATGTTGGTGTCTGTTTCTTTACGAAGAAGAAAACAAACAAACAACTGCAGTACGTTGGAGGAGTTCGGGGATATGCGAGGTGGGCGAGGCACGTGCGGAAAAGATGAAGATCCACATCCGGGTCTCGGTGTGCCGCTACATGTCATCACCATCATGATCATCATCGTCATTATCATGATCATCACCATCATGATCATCATCATCATCATTATCATCACCATCATCTCTCACGAACTCCATACACTATTCGATCCCCTAATCTTAGGTATAAAGTGGTAGGACGTCACTCCATACACTATTCGATCCCCTATTCTTCGGTATAAAGTGGTAGGACGTCACTCCATAACTATTCGATCCCCTATTCTTCGGTATAAAGTGGTAGGACGTCACTCCATACACTATTCGATCCCCTATTCTTCGGTATAAAGTGGTAGGACGTCACGCACACGCTCCAACATCGAGATAAACACAAGACCAATTCATCTATAGATGTCTTCACCACCTTCACGAGGTCTCGTGTCCAGCAGGCCTGAGTGGAGCCTACCACCGTGGCAAGACGGAGTTCTGGTACACCGATGTACGAGAGTGACAGACCGCATATATCTTCCCTGGGAACATTACTGTCACTGCAGAAGTACATGTACTCCCTGTAACGCCGAGTACAATCGTACATATACGCCACGGTTCCTCCCGATGTCAGCATACCTCTATCACAACCCCATCCAGGTTATTAACAAGATTTTAAATCCATGAACTCGATCTGTCCATTATCACAGAGTAGACAGTGCCGCTCTCTTATATCACTATAGTCGAAAATCTTATTCTGATACCGAAGATAGAATGTCTTACTAAAAGTGACCTTTATGATGATCAAAATGTATTGTATTTAGAATTCCTGACGTTGAAAGCAGCTAAAAAAAAAGGTTCTGGCTTGATATATTCTGCCAGAGATGTATGTGTAGGAGTCATAGCGTAGGGAACACGTGTTTTATACATACCAACGAATATACACTTGGACACATTTAAAGGCAATTAATATCATGAATAATATATATATATATATATATATATATATATATATATATATATATATATATATATATATATATATATATATATATAATTTCCCAAAAGAAGGAACAGAGGGGGCCAGGTGAGGATATTCCAAAAAAGGCCCAGTACTCTGTTCTTAACGCTACCTCGCTAACGCGGGAAATGGCGAATAGTTTAAAAGAAAAGAAAAGAATATATATATATATATATATATATATATATATATATATATATATATATATATATATATATATATATATATATATACATATCACGTCTCAGGCTAGACATATTCCTCCACAGAGGTCTAGATTCATCAGATTTTCACCATTTCACTGTGTGTTTCTTGTTACGGATTTCTTGGGCCAAACAACGAATCAGGAAATTACATGACTCGGCGGTAAAGTTGAGCGTTATGATGTGTGATGGGGATGATCACATATGT
This sequence comes from Panulirus ornatus, assembly GCF_036320965.1. NCBI lineage: Eukaryota > Metazoa > Arthropoda > Malacostraca > Decapoda > Palinuridae > Panulirus > Panulirus ornatus. The sequence goes on along the minus strand of NC_092231.1, from coordinate 15,187,988 downwards.
CAGGCCAAGAGCTTGCCTGCGACCCGTGTGGCCTGATAACAGTTAATCAGGCTGCGTAAAACTTAAGACGAAAACTAAGAAAAAAAAATACGGAGGCTCAGATTACTAGAGTAGGTAGTTAACACCTTGGAAATCCACATAAACCGGCGGTAATGTCGGATATGCCAGTCTTCACGATGGAGAGTGATAAAGGAAAAAATCTGCCTTAAGCTGTTGTTATAAGTCAACCAGAAAGGCCGAAATTGGCAAGCGAACACAACCCCCTCTACACTCACACACACACACACACACACATCTTGGATATCTCCGCAGCCGCCAAGACTCAAAAGTGTTTTAAGCTAATCTCCCTACTGAGGCACTTAACCCACGTCACGATACGGGCAGCCAAAGAACACCGAGGGATTCCCAACCCGGCGAACCTCGTCTGCATACTCGACAGAGCGACAAAACAGGATGTACGTCTCAAGACGCCTGACTGATGTAAACCCACATTTTTTCTTTTTTTTTTTCTGAGGGACAAAGAGCCCGTAGTCTTGGTGTTTGTTACATCACCGACGCGGACACCACCTGTGCCGTCTTGCAACAATAGAAGAAAAATGAAATACACGTACGGTAGGGTAACGCACTGCATGATTGATGCGAAAGCTAGAATGATTCACGACATGATAAATATAACAACATATCCTACGTTGTTATTCATATAACATGAGCGATGCATAACTGGGAAAAACACAGTCTAAAAACAATCATACTTCAATCATACTTACAAACGTGATTTAAACAACCGTTCCGTACTGTACTACCTGCCCAACAGTGCTGCCTCAGTATTGGGTAATTCTATTATACTAACTTAGTCCTAAGTTATCCTGCCATGCTAATCTAGTGTCATATTGACCTTTAGTCTTAACTTACTTTTGAAGAAATAGTTCTGGCTTCGCCCTAAGTTCCCCTAGTGTTAGCTTGGCAGTAAGTTGACCTAAGGAGATATGACAGATATGAACAAATAGCCCAAGAGTGTTAGCTCAGCCTTAAGCTGTCCTAGCGTTTAGCTTCGTCGTAAGTTACCCTAGGGAGGTACCACCATCCTTAATACCTAGCTCTAGAGAGCTAGCGTAGGCTGAAGTTGTCCTCAGTGGTTAGGTCAGTCGTAAGTTTCCTTAAGGTGGTACCATAGCCTAGAGTAAATCGACCGAGTGTCCTGGCGTAGCTTTAAGTTTAGCCTTAGGATGCTAGCTCCACACTGGGTAATCTGTAGTTTCACCATTGCAGAAGTTCCACCGGTGCTGCAGTTCCACCGGTACAGCAGTTCCCTCAGTGCAGCAGTTCCACCGGTGCAGCAGTTACCTCAGTGCAGCAGTTCCCTGGTGCAGCAGTTCCCTCAGTGCAGCAGTTCCACCGGTGCAGCAGTTACCTCAGTGCAGCAGTTCCCTGGTGCAGCAGTTCCCTCAGTGCAGCAGTTCCACCGGTGCAGCAGTTACCTCAGTGCAGCAGTTCCCTGGTGCAGCAGTTCCCTCAGTGCAGCAGTTCCACCGGTGCAGCAGTTCCACCAGTGCAGCAGTTCCCTGGTGCAGCAGTTCCCTCAGTGCAGCAGTTCCCTGGTGCAGCAGTTCCCCGGTAGTGAGGGACATTATCCTGAGGTGTCATCATGCTATCTCCGGCCCGGGACGGTATATGTAACGCGTGCCTTTTGTTTTGTCTAGTTTACAGCCTCATCCAGCCGGACGCTTTGTTCCATCGGGCTATTCTTACCACAGGGACTATCTCCTTTATCACCGGGCGAAGATTAGTATTCACATTACAGAAAGATAACGTGTGGTTTTGTAGGTGTATGGTTCACGATGTGTACCCAATGATGAAGTGGCGATCATTCCAATGTGTACTGTGGACTGATCAGTGCCGTGTAGGTCTATGTTGAGGGTGAATCATGTACAGCATTGGTAGGTAGACCTCTTCCACACTAGCTCTCTAGTTCCTGTAGAGGAAAGCAATTTAGTTACGTTGCTGAAATCATCTGCATCTTTGCAGAGTAAAGTTTGCAAACGAAGTGTATCTCCCGAAGGAGAAGTTTTTGAAGCAAGATGAGAAGTAACGGAAAGGAATCACTTCCCTTGAAGCAACACTTTCTACAGCGAAAAGTGTAAGACGTCGTTGTCTCTACCACATCTACAGAGCCGGAGTTTCATTGCCGTAAAATCGGAATCTAACAGATGGCAGAACAAAACGACAGAACAGGTCCGATGGGGCGTGTTTCACGCTCTACACGTAAATTACTCGGTTAACTAACCAATCGTAACGCGACTGAGGGAGGATTTAACACGGGAAAGGACTCGTTCCTCCGACTGGTTTCTTCCATCCTTTACATCGTCTGACTACAACCGTCGTATAACCCCCTCTCGCTTTTTTCATACGACTGACACATTCTCATCCCTTATATTCTACGGCTCCTCATCAATCATACTTCATCCTTTTTTTTTTTCTTTTTTTTGCCTCCTCCTCGTCTCTCATACTTCACAGCCTTTTAATGTGCCCTCACTCGTCATTTTCCTTGCTGGATGAAAGTCTTTTACTGTCGCGAAGAACGTAAGACAGAGGATAGGCTGGCCTAGGGTGGAGATGTATGGCAGCGCAGTTAAGACAGTACCAGGGAGGAGTGGTAGAAGACCATGGACGACACGGATGGATGTAGGTGAGGAGAAGTTTGATATTCAGCGACTGCTAATCACTCACACTCCCTTCACCTCCCAGTGGCTCCGTGGTTCTCTTTTAAACTCCGCCTCTTAGACGACTTCCTCGTCTTGAAACGGCTCACTTCTCACATTTTCCTCGCCGTGGAACAGCTCCATATTTCTCTCACTTCATGTTCGCACGCCTCCTCGCGTCTCTACATCCTCACCGTTCCTCGCCTTCCACCATTTCACCTTTAAAACCGCCTCAGCTCCGGCAGGTCCTCAGTTCTCCGCCTCCCCGGAGCTGAGCTGCTCTCCTTTACCCTCCTCACGCCGTCACTGCCCCTTACTCCCGCCTCTCCTCCTTCCTCATTTCTCCCGCCTCGACTTCATCAGGCGGACCTTGATTTCGGACTTAACACTAATTATATTATGACTCCAGCGGCTCGCCTTCCATGAATCCTCCACCTTGAGATTCGCCGCTAGTGTGGAGGAGAGGTCCTCGCCCCTCTCGGTGCGTACGAAGCTAATTCGCCAGATCAGAGGGTTATTTTGCTCTCTCTGCCACCCGGTTGGTCAAGACTTTTTCCGTGACGTCACCGAGATAGCAGTTGGCTCGTGTTCATTGGTTGATGTCATGGTCGTGCAGTCACTGGACCAACCAGTAACTGGGTATGTGTTTGAATCGTCACTGGCTTGTACTGCCTGATGATCAGCTGCGATTTTGCTCATGAAGTATTTGGAGCTATCGGATGGCCAACGATTGCCTGAGGATTCAGTTGTGACGTCACTTCATCTGTCACTCGCCTGGAGCAGCTGAGGATAAAGATACGTCACTAGGCTTCCTGAACTGTTCATTGGTTGAGAACCAGGCCGTGACGTCACTGGGTCTCCTGACTGTTCACTGGTTGAGGATCTGGTCGTGACGTCAGTGGGCCTACCTTCTGCCTTGTACTAGCTGATGACTACTAGGTTCGGCCTTACGACAGACAGTGGCTAACATGTGTCTCTATATCACACTGATCAAGGCAAAGGCAAGCGTTAACTCTACAGGAACAAGAACTTGTCTCGACTTTTATGATGATAATAAATCATTATCTATAAATTGAACGCGACACAAGTAACTGGTTTACTTTTGACGCTTATCTGTGAAGCCTGAGACGTCCCATTACTTTGTGCCGTCCTGGATGTCCCATCATCTTGTTCGTACCTTCGAAGTCACACTAGCGTGGCAACCGTCCACGATACGGAGGAGGTCCTACCGGTGCTGGTCGATGTCTACCAGATCTGGATGGTTCAAAAGTCCAGGATGACGACATTCCTTCACCACTCGTATAATGCGGGTCTCAAACCCTTACATGATGAGTGTGTCAAACCCTCACAATCTTCTCCCAACATGCGTATAATGTTCGTGTGAAATCCTCGCGAAGTTCTACCAACACACGTGTAATGCTCGCTTGAAGCGCTCACGATGTTCTCCCATCACAGAGAAAAATGCTAAAATGCTCGTCTGCAACTCAGAATGTCTGTCTCAATAAAACGTGTCCTCCCGTGTCTCCCCCGGAGCACCAGTTTGAAAGCCTTTGCGACGCCACCCTCAGATATGTCTTATTCTTCTACGAAAACCTGGTCCAGTCATCTGCAGAAACTTGAGCGGTACTTACCTAATAAAACTCGAGCTTTCAGAAATTTCTCCAACATTCATCCAAAAACAAGAAAGTACTGACTGACCTTACATTCAGGCAAGACACTTGCGAAACCAAATTTTGAAAGTGGTGTATAGTTCTTAAATTATTACGATGCTCCGTAGAAAATGCCTTTGAATCTTATAAGGAGAAACTCATGTAATTTTTTCCAAGGATGTCCTGAGTCCACTGACCACTGTGGACAGTATGTGAGGCGACCTTCACGTGGGGGAAGAAAAAAAACTATTTGTTTTAACACCATTCCGAGCCTCGTCTGGAGCCTGAAATTAGTTAGACGTGTCTCGACCGAAGTCCAGAGGAAAATCTTGTGTCCATCCAGTGAGGGAAGAGACCCGGGCTGAGGGATGGGGACTTTACGATTTCTTTCAGCTCAGATGGTGAGAACAACTTTCCTCAACCCAAATGGATGATCAGATTGTTCATAACCCAGGTGGATGCTCATACGTACTATAGTTCAAGTGGATGATTACATGTTGTGTAGTTCACGTGGATGATCACACGCTGCATAATCCAAGTGGATGATCACACGTTGCATAATCTAAGTGGATGATCACACGCTGCATAATCCAAGTGGATGATCACACGTTGCATAATCCAAGCGGATGATCACACGTTGCATAATCCAAGTGGATGATCACACGTTGCATAATGCAAGTGGATCATCACACGTTGTATGATCCAAGTGGATGGTCACACGTTGCATAATCCAAGTGGATGATCACACGCTGCATAATCCAAGTGGATGATCACACGCTGCATGATCCAAGTGGATGATCAAACGTTGCATAATCCAAGTGGATGATCACACGCTGCATAATCCAAGTGGATGATCACACGCTGCATAATCCAAATGGATGATCACACATTGCATAATCCAAGTGGATGATCACACGTTGCATAATCCAAGTGGATGATCAAACGTTGCATAATCCAAGTGGATGATCACACGCTGCACAGTCCAAGTGGATGATGCTGCATAATCCAAGTGGATGATCACACGTTGTATAGTTCAAGTGGATGATCACACGTTATATAATCCAAGCGGATGAACACACTCTGCAGAATATTGGTGGATGATCAGAATTTACACAAAACCCAAACGGAAGATTTACCTTTTTTTTTTTGCACAAGCCAAATGGAATATCATATTTTCCTTAATCCAAAATGGGAACAAAAAAATAAATAATCGCACATCCCAAATTGACGACCACAGTTTCAACAACCAAAGCGGAGGAGGAGGAGAAGGCGCGGGGATCACATTTCCTACATCTGTCTCCGTCATTTATCTGTACCACTCGAGTGGATGGTCACAGTTTCCATCGATCTGAGTGCAGGATCACGTCTGACGCAAATGGTGTTCACGATCTGGATTTGCGTTAGGCTGAGGACGCAATGAAACTGATAAAGTTCATCAAAGAACACTGGAGAACTGGTGAACCTGTCACAGAAAACGTGAATCTGGTTATCATCTTGAAAAATGTCTTGGGACATGTAGAAAAAAAAAAATTACATATTCTTTTATTTGTTACTTCCCGAGGACGTTTTTCCAAGACCTCCTTTCCAGAGGTTTCGCTACTTCCAGTAGCAGGGAAATGATGGACTCCTTCAGCGTGTGATATTCTTTGCCAAGACTGATACAGCCTCGTAAAATTGGCTCCTCACACGCTGTGCAAACCTCGAGCAGGCGGAGTGATGCAAACTGTTACATATCAAAACAAAGACTGGGATGCCTCTCAAAGAACATATGAAACTGCAGAGGTTATTGACCGCTTCGTTAAAACTCGCACACCTGTTACAGAATACGTAAAGCTGGTAAACTAAAGCTGGTAAGCTTGTTAAGAGAAAGGTAGCTCATCACGAAACCTGTCACAGAACACGTAAAGTTGGTTAAGAACATTATAGACGAATAAACTTGTTAGAAAATGTTGCAAAACATATAAAACTATTTGAAGACGCTGAAAACTGGTAAAACTTCTCAGAGAACAAAGCACACTGGTAAAACTTCTCAGGGAACACAGTAAACTTGTAAATCTTTTAGAATGTCCGTTAAAGCAGTATATCTATTTGAAGACATGATAACAGTGATAAACCGTAAACCTGGGATATTCATTTCAAGACACCAAAACCTGGTAAACCTCTCTGAGGAACATGTGAAAGTGGTAAACCCAGAAAAGAAATAGTCCTGCTTGTGGTAGGGTGTAGACAGCAACTACACAGGGAAGTACTGCCGTCCAGACCCTTCGTGTCAGTAGGGTGTAGACAACAACTACACAGGGAAGTACTGCCGTCCTGACCCTTTGTGCCAGTAGGGTGTAGACAACTATTACACAGGGAAGTACTGCCGTCCAGACCCTTCGTGTCAGTAGAGTGCAATCAGTAGCGTGTACCGCCAACGGAAGAAAGAGAATTCAAATCTATAGAATGGTCAGAGACATGATAGATGGATTTCACTATAAGCAAAGGCAAATATATGCCATTTGATGCTAAAAAAAAAAAAAAAGAATAAAAAAGAAATATAAATCATGCGCACAGAATGCTTGGTAAACCTCTACAAGAAGTTACGGAAGAAAATGATCTTGTAGTGATAATAATTATCAGTCATTAACTCAAAGGTCCCTCAATATAAACAATGCCTTGTTGCACACTATAAATCTGATAGAATATGAGCTTTCATAGCTCGAACTGCAAACTGCAAAAACAATGGATGCGATATTCACACCTTATAGTTCCTCGGCTAGACCTCATTTAGCGAGTAAGACATCCAGTACTTGCCACCAAATCTGCCCAGAGCTAAAGAGAAGCTTGACTGAAGTCAAAGAAGAGCAACCAAGCTAATCCCTTCTCTCACATATAAGCCTCATGATGAAAGACTCAAAGACTCTTAAAAAGTATAAGTTCTGAGGTACGCTGATAAAAAGTATTCTAACTACTACATAATAATCTGGAGGACATATGATAACTTCACCCTAGACGAAGACTCAGTATGACCAGAAATAACGGTACAAAGGTAAAAGGAAAGAGATGGAATCGCAATGGGTCGGAGAGGAGCATTGGAATGAGCAACATCGAGGCCAAACCTCACTGGCATTTCTCATCAGTTAGGAAACCATATTCCCAATAACTATTCCCTGTTTTCTGAGAGTCCAGCCGCAGCGAACATATCATCAAAATGCTGGGGAACTCTCTCCAGCCCACACTCTCCTATAAAATTTCCATGGCAGTATTTTACCACTATGCTGAATGGTATTTTTCTCTCATCTTTTACCCACCGGCAGTTGAACTGGAGAAAGAGGTGTGGCCTGGTAGGTGCCTCTCTGTTTTGCAATCTTGTTTTTACTACTATATTTATATTCATTTTTTTGCAGATATCCTAATCAATGACCATCAGGTCTTCTGTTATCTGTTTCTCCCATGTACTCGCATCTACTATCGTCCTGACACAGAAGTGCTGAAGTGGAGGCCTGGAACCATCTTATACCCTACGTGTCGGTAGGTTGTAGACAGCAACCACCCAGGAAAGTGCTACTCTCCTGAGTTTTGAGAGTGTTGAACTGATGCCCAGAACCATCTTACACCCTACGTGTTGGTAAGTCATAGGCAGCAGCCACCCAGGGAAGTGCTACCCCCTTGATTTAAGAGTGTTGAAAGTGGTGCCTGGAATCACCTTACACCCTCCGTGTCACTAGGTTGTAGACAGCAGCCGCCCAGGGAAATACTACCTTTCTGACTTAGGAGTGTTGAAGTGACTGATGGCCAGAACCATCTCACACCCTCCGTGTCAGGAATGTTGGTCTATCCTCTCATGAAGACTAAGGTAAGCAACCGAGGAAGACTTGGTAGGTTCCCCTTACCTTCACCTCACATTTACCGTTTGCCAATATCTCTCTGTTATCTTTTGCCATCCCATTCTTTCCTTAATACTCGTCTTTTTCCTAATTTCACTTTTTCTTTGTTCGGGTTGGACCTCGATGAAAGTTATGACCGTGACCCGAGCCTTAAACACAGTAAAAAACAAGTTGTTAACATATATAAAGGAGGAGTCTATAAAACTATTAAAACCATCGGTGAAGTCGTAGAGCCAGGATTAGTCTGCTCAAAGGCTCTGCAGAACTGGTAAGCCCGTTGGAAGGGGGGTGTATAAAAAGGCCGAGCCCCTTTGAAGGCTCTGCAAAATACAAATATGAATCAAATGACTGTGTACAATCTGGTAGATTTATCGTAGAGCTGTATACCAGTGGTGTACTTGCTGGGAGCGGCCCTGTTGTTCATCATGAAGAAATGATGAATACATCATAAGGTTCTGCATTCCTTTTGTAGCGGCTTGTTTAAACTGGTAGAACCTGTTGTAGGGCTCATCCCGCTAGCTAGCCAACCTATGGCAGAGCGCCGTACGTCATCATTACTCAACCTGTCTGAAGACGCCAAAGAGCGCCTGATGCATCGCCATACATGAAATGTCATTAAAAAGAAAATGAATGCGTGAAAACGTCTATCTTTTTTACGACACGCCTTTAAGCAAAGTCACGCGCAGTCTACGTCTTGCTTACATGATTTACGCTAACGTATCGTATGCTCTTGCACAATTCACATGTTCTCGTAAACTAACCCTGCGGCAGTGGCTTTGAGACCGATCGTCTTGAAATCAGTTCCCCCGTGCCTTTACAAAACACGGAGTAGCGGCACTGTCATGGACCCAAAGGCATAATACATACCTCCAGGATAGCTGCAGAGATTTCCCGACAAATACTTAATACAATACATCCGCTAAATCTGAAGGAATCCTAACTTTCCCGGGAGAGATTTGAGCACGATAGTAAAGGAGGATGGGTGGGAGGGAGAGAGATATGAGAAATATCGAAAGATTTTGTTTTCTCGCTCGTAACATACTGCTCTCGTTAAGGTGCGACGGCGAGATGGGAAAAAGCAAATGGATTGTAAAGGGGAGAAGAAAAAAAGGGGGGGTGGGAGAGAAAAGGTGATTGGGAACTCGTGCAGTTGAGAGTTACAGGGGTCAACGGGAACTCGTGTGTGTAAGTACGTGACGGCAGACACTGCCCGCTGGTAACTAGTGTACCTCATGAGTGTACAGGAGTTCGTGTTGCTGTGTTGCTCCTCGTCGTTTCTATGAGTTCGTCTACGTACGGCGAAAGTTTGACACTCGTGTTGCCTCATTTTGGTGTATGTGTGTGTGTGACTATAATCTCAAACGCATCAAGTTAACATGCCAGTCCATTTGTGTAACTTGCGTACACCAGGAATGACAGTGTTCCTTATTCTAAGCACTGACTGTGTCCACTTGCTACCTCCGTCCAGTCTGGCCCAGCACGCCTGGTGTGTCCCAGCCGCTCCCTCCCACCTGGGTCATTCTCAAGTGATTTAAGGATACTTACCCAAACACACGCCGGGAATTATAACTTGTTTTCATTCAGATGTAAAGTATAACATCAAAGGCCTCATGTGTGTGTGTGTGTGTGTGTGTGTGTGTGTGTGTGTGTGTGTGTGTGTGTGTGTGTGTTGTATTGCGTTGTGTTGAATTGTGCTGTGTTGTGCTGTGCTATGCTGTACTGTGTTGTGCTGTGCTGTGCTGTGCTGTGCTGTGTGTGTGTGTGTGTGTGTGTGTGTGTGTGTGAGGAGGAGGAGGAGGATGGACTGAGAACCCATAAGGTGGGTAAGTGGAGGAAGGACTGAGAACATAGTGGTTGAGTGAGGGGTAATTGGACAGTGAACACAGAGGGTGGGTGAAGGAGAAGACAGTATGAAGACAGCGAGTAATGGATGATGGGAGGGTGGTGGGGGGAAGAGGAGGATGGACTGAGAACACTGTGGGTAGGTGAGGGGAGGATGGTGAGTGACTGGGAGGAGGAACTGTGATACAGTGGGTGGGTGGGTGTGGGTGAGGGGAGAGGAGGGACGGACTGAGAACAGCTTGGCTGGGTGGGTGAGGGGTGGGATGGACGGAGAACAAGTCAATATTGTGCCTGTCTCATCGTAATTAATAAAAGACTTGAGGGGTTTTACCAGGCTAGTGCACGGCTTAAAGAGCCCGGCAGGAGCGTCAGGCAGAGAGCACCTTGCTCGTGTGAGGCTGCAGGACCGGCAGGGGCGGGAGGCCACCTGGGAGCTGGCTGGTGCCCTGGATGGAAACTAATTAACTAGATAATAACGCTTGAAGATAATTAAGTCTGGTGATTTAGATAAGCAACAAAAACGACAAAGTAAACGCCAGAGTTATAAAGATGGACCCAAACCGCAAAATGAACCTCAAGCGGGAAAATAAGCCCGGTCCAAAAATCTATCTTCACATCACAAAATGAGCCTTCAACTACGAGAAGGTCCGTGTAGCCACAAAATGAACCTTGAAATACAACATTGAATCTAGCCCAAAAATCAACAGCATACAACGTCCCGAGGTAAGTTAATATACACAAGATGCATGAAATACAACAGCTGTATGGAGAAATAGTTCACCCAAGACGTTGTTGTGGTTCTTTGCCGCTTCTGGTTTGTAGAGGCCTGACGACAACGGAGAGCAACGGAGGAGGGAGAAAGCACTGCCATGAACCGTGATATCGTGTCTGCCAGGCTGAGGGATATACTAAAGTGTTTATGATCCACGCCTTCACGGCTGCAACTCTTTGTCTCTATCTTTATAGGTCAGGTACGCAGGATATCTGTCCTCCAGCAGATCTAGGGACGTAGGATATTGTTTCTGGCCTCCAGCAGATCTAGGGACGTAGGATACTGTTTCTGTCCTCCGGCAGGCCACCGTCACAGACCGCCAGGTCTTCTGTTTCACTGATCAACAACCGAAACATTTCGGATTTGAAAATAGCCAATCATTTCTAATATGGGGGCTCTGGGCACGGATACGACGCTCAGAACTGCTACTTGGCTCTAGTTTTTAAGATGCTTGGCGGACCCCGGTAAGTACGATCTGCCCAGGTTTTGGCGTCGCGCAGCTTTGGGGCAAGGTGTTGGGAAACCCTAAGTGCCGGAAGCCCATAATGCCCTCAGGACCCAGGTACTGCATCGTCCTACTTGCTACTTATCATGTCCTTCCGGGAACTCGCCCAATGCACACGTGTCTTACTCGTTTTCTTCTGTAGTCTTTTTCTTATCCCAACGTTTTTCTTTACGTCGTGTTCCTGTTAAGCAGTTGATTCGTATGTCTAAGTCCATATGCGAGCTGGAACTGGCTTAGATACTGTAATCAGAGCGCAAGCCAATCTCGTTTAACAGATGCAACACAACGCAATACTTGCTGCTTCTTGAAGTGCCGCGTGTTGGTTTTGTGTCATCCTGCCCAAATGTACTAACCCGGTTGTGTGCAGGGCCACGTGTGGCTGGCTGGTGAGTGATTTCTTTGCAGAACATCGACGAGGATGCCTCGTAAAAGCATGAATAGTGCAGATCATTTTATCATGTTTGTGGAGAGGCGTCTTCTGCATCACAGAAGCGTGCCGTAGACCCGAGCATAAGGGTATCCTACAATCTTTACTTTGGCTGTAAGGTTGGGGACTTGGGCAAGAAATGGGCCCCACACACACATACACACACACACACACACACACACACACACATATATATATATATATATATATATATATATATATATATATATATATATATATATATATATATATATATATATATATATATTATACATCAGTGCTTGTGCAACCTTCGCAGTTGATTGAATCGCAAGAGGCGATCGATGCCTTTTGCCGTGCTCATGGTATGAAGGGAGCCGACAGATCACGTCAGTGACTGACTTTTGCATGGTGCCACCAGTCCGGCAAGGTATTTCCAAATACTAAAGTACCCCACAGTGAAGCACCTAATGATGACATTTGCTGAATCACACTAGATCACGCAGAATGAATTAAGCGACCTCGTCGAAGGGTAAGGCAGAACAGCTGGGCTCAGGACTGCAACAGCAGAATCTCCTTGGGGAAAACGCGACACTGTGTTTCGTGCCCGCCAGAAAGATTTCGTCCCGTTCTTTAGGGTGAAAGGCAACCTCGTCGTCTGCAACGATGATGTAGATGGTCTGATGGTAGGCCTCAATATCAATTATAACCCTAAGGAGTGGAGAGTGTTCACAGACTCGTCAAAGTTGGGTCTAAAAGCCGTATCTGTTGCATGATGGCAACGCGTTGCCGTCAATTCCAGTTGGTCATGGAGTCTATATGAAGGAATCATACAACTACATGAAGCATCTTTTGAACTACAAGAAATATCAATGGCAGCTTTGTGGAGACTTAAAGGATGTAGATATCTTAATTGGACTGCAGCAGGACTGCACGAAGTTTTGCTGTTTCCTGTGTGAATGGGACAGTCGAGCAAAGACTTCCCATTACGACAAGAGAGACTGGATTTCCCGACAGTCGCTGGACCCAGCAACAAAGAACGTACATCACCTGCCTCTGGTAGAATCCAGCAAGATTTTTGCTACCGCCTCTGCACATCAAACTGGGCCTCGTGAAGAACTTCGTTAAGGCTATGGATAAGAATAAGCCGGTGTCTGGTGTACTTCGGTGGGAAATCCCAACCTTTCAGTGAGGCGAAAATCAAAGACGCTGTTTTCGTCAGCCCACAGACCCGGGAGCTCTTCAGAGACGAGCATCCTCAGTGGCGACGAGAAGACAACGAACGTGGAATGCTGTCCGACTGGTAGCAACCAACTCTCTAGGAATTATCAAGGCTGACAGCCAGAAGAAACTTGTGGAAAACCTGTTGTCATCTTTTCAGAAAACGGGCTGCAATATGTCGCGAAAGATAAATTCTCTCCACTCCCACCTTTTTCTTCTTTTCTTTTTTTTTTTAGCTAACTTCGGCGCAGTGAACGATGAGCACGGCGAACGTTTCCATCAAGACACACACACATCCTCGCCGACAGACAAACGGCACCGAGGCAAAGAGTTTAGCGGTGTCAACGGACGGTAACAAGATAGGCTCCAGAACTTGTAAACAAGCGACGTGGCGAAAAGGCGTCTCGTTTCATCAAGGTAAGGCAGTGACTGTATCCCGTGTGTTACCATTATAAGTGTGTAATACATGTTAAACGTTCGACAGTACATTTTTTCTTAAGAAATCGAAGCCAGTCCAGAGTTTTCATGGTCATCTTCGTGTTCAGCGTCCCAAAAAAGGGAAGCAATTTTATGTTCGAAACATAAAATAAGTCAAAATTTGTTGATAAGTGTTACCTGGCTTTCCTATACGCTCTCACGTACAACTCATATACAATTATCTTACACACACACACACACACACACACACACACACACACACACACACAGAGTCTGAGTTTAATCATGAGACGAATGAGGACGTAAAAGAGCAGGAATGAGACCTGACTCAAGGAGGAGGTATACCCGTGGAAACTACACACGACTCAACAATTGCTCTTGGGACGTAAACTGGGAAATGGAGCTCAGTAGCCAGGAACCAGGGTAATGTGGTGTAAGGTTCTGCGAAATTTACAAAGAGGGGAATATGAACATAGGTGCTTCGAACGTCAGATACAGAGGTAAGGTTGAGAGACGTGATTTGGTTCCACGTATACTGTCCAAAAGCAAAGGGGCTTCGTGATGCGTTGTGGATCCGACACCAGTAAGATCAGATGGAGAGGAGGTATCTAGAAAAAGACAAATACGATGCTAAAGAGTCATGGTGCCTACGCGGGATTAATGTTCCCGATAACGTTTCTCGATATTTGTTAAAGATGTGTACAGCAACTCTCGACATGCCGCTTGAAATGTGGTTCAAGATGTGGCTAGAAGAAGGTAGAGTATCAGGGGAGTGAGAAGAAGGCAAACGTCATACCTCTCTTCAAAAAAAGGAGATCAGGAGGATGAGTTGAAGTACAGGCCTGGGTCTCTCTGTGGAGGGTAGTCCTCGACAGTACTACAAGAGATGATCAGAAAGGAAGTGGAGGATCGTTGGTGAGGGTAAAGCTACTTGAATCAGAGACAGCACGGCTGCTGGGAAAGGAGATCATGGGTAACGAACCTTTTTAGGTTTCTTTTAAGAGAGTGAGCTCCGATTTACACAAAAACCGACCGGGTGGATGTTTCGCATCTGGACTACCAAGTTGCATATGACGCTGACCTGCTATACACAATCCGCGTGACCTGATGCCCACAACCTGACCTGCCATCCACATCCTGGACTGTAACCACAACCCTTGGCCTACTCTCCACTGACCTGCTATCCATCACCCCTAACCTGCTACTTATCCTCTGACCCACTCTCCAACCCTTGACCTGTCACAGCAAGATTGATGTACAAATGCCTGGCTGCGTCCCTCGGGACTGAGCATTTTGACGCAGAAAATAAACCATCAGCTGCAACAACAACAAAAAAAAGGGTTGTAGATCGTAACAACGAGAAGATCACTTATCCCACTGAGTCCTGCGTACGTTGTCCGGGCAGGAAACACAGATAATCAACTATCGCCCAGAAGAGACAGGGTGAGGACGGTTGGCCCTTGAGACATGATTGTGATCGGGGAAGAAGTCGTATCTTATGACGACTTCCTCCTTCGGTAACCGAACGCCCTTGGTTAGCCACAGAGGGTTCCCCCCACACACGACCAGGTTCGCTTCCTCCCACGCTACCAGCCCCTCTCCCCTGGCAACGACCTGAAAAGGAAGAGATCGATGCATATTTTTTTTCCTTCATTCCCTTCCGGATGCCGCAAGGATCTTCCTTTTACTCCTCACGGCGGGATAAGCCTGCCCTTCCTACCTCTCAAGACACGATTGATGATGTCCTTCCTGCCGCTGATGCAAGGGACAAGCGGCCTTTCTCTCTCTGATTGTCGACGGGATGTTCATGCCTTCCTTCACCCATGAACGGTAGCACAGACAGGCCTTTCATCCTATTGACGATTAAAGAGAAGTATGGAAAAAAAAAAGGTGTTCGTCTTCCTGATGCTGGTATGGCTGGGCTGCGAAGACCTGCCCGACGACGTTATGTACCTAACACGACGCAGAGACGCCCCTGCTGACGGCACGGAACACTCGTCACTTAGATGTGCTACAGAGGTGGCCCTCATGAAGGACGGTTGAGATATCATCTTTGGTCCCTCTTACTCCATCGGTCATGAGATACCAGATACATTGACTCCCCACACCCTCCTGTCTAACAATCATGTGATTTTTATCCATTTCAGAATGAATCTGCTGGGCCATCATTGACACCAGGGCCCCCTGGAATCCCTCTTCCCCAGGTTGCAGGTCGACACCACAATCGCACCTGAGCTAGTGCACAACGTTAATACAACAGCCCCATCCCAGCAAGGGTGACCATCATCAGTAACTAGTCCATCAAAGGTTAGGTTTGTGTACAGACTGTCTATCTAAAACCATTTCATAGTTTCCAACTGCGGAGTTACATGTTTATTCATATTCTCGCCTGTTAATTTACAAAGCCATTCATTATCATTTCTATTATTATCATTACTATCATCATCATTATTATTATCATTATTATTATCATTACTAACATTACCATTATAATCATCATCATTATTATCATTATGAGCATCATTATTACTATCACTATACGTATCTTTTTTATCATCATTATATTATCATCACCATTATCAATATTACTGCTATTATCATGATTATTATCATCATAATGAGCAGCGGGAGAGGTAGGTCGCGAATTACCTCCCCTTCCAGCTGTCGCGCGCGGGGGGGGGGGGGGGGGGGGGGGGGGGTCACAGGAGGGGAGGTGACCGTGCGTGGCTGGCGAGGACAATCAATAGCGAGTCCCGCGACCCACCGCCACCACTACGCTACCCAGCGGTGACACGACTTGTTGATCTCCAGCAGGCCAGGCCGCTCCCCACCACCACCCTCCTGCATGATGTCCAAAACTGCCTACACCTCCCCTTATGACTGACTGGGTCCCGGCAACGCTGGGACCGAGAACAGTTGTGTGCGACCGTGTCCAGCTGGGGAACTCCCCGACACGTTCGGCTCTGTTCGGACATGTGTCCCGTGTCCTGGCACGCGTGTCTGCCTCCAGTGACGTACGACTATGTCTGGACACGTGCTAGCAGCACTGCCTGGGCACGTACGATGAAATGCAGGTATGGAGCATATGTACCCGCATTAAGAACCGTCTTTTTGAAACGTACGACCGTGTCCGTCTATATCCAGTCGTGTCCGGCAGACAAGCATGTATGTATGACCGTGTCCGTCAACGTACAACCGTGTTCGGCAAGCAGGGACGTGTGACCGTCCGTCCACGTACGACCGTGTCCGGTAGGCAGGTACGTGTCCCTTTAATCCAGCTGTGAAGCGCCCTAGGCGAGAGGCAGTTGTATAATGGAGCGCTACCTTGCCCCGGTGATTACCCCGAGGCTGGGGGCAAGAGTGGGGCACGGGGAGCAGGAGGGTGGGGGGACCTTACACTGGTGATTACCCCAAAGGCAAGGGGGCAGGAGCAGGGGAAGGGGAGCAGAGGGGGATTAGGAGGAGGGAGGATGATGACAAGGGTTACATGGGGAGAATCTATGACTAGGTTACGTGTGACACTTTGTCAAGCCTGTGGTAGAAATAGGATAGCAATGCAGATGGTGCCACCATACCCACCTGTCCCTCTG
Organism: Panulirus ornatus; assembly: GCF_036320965.1. Taxonomy (NCBI): domain Eukaryota; kingdom Metazoa; phylum Arthropoda; class Malacostraca; order Decapoda; family Palinuridae; genus Panulirus; species Panulirus ornatus. The sequence continues at coordinate 15,170,997 of NC_092231.1, read as the reverse complement.
ACTCAACAGCCAGTAGAACTCCCAGTTGAAGAAAAAAAAAAGGTGTAAAGAATCCCCATGGGATATGAACGGGCCGTTATTCAAGGATGTAATGTAATTATATAGAAACATAGAAAACATCCCTTGTACTCGAAATATCAGATGTTGCCGTCAGGTAAAAGACTAAGATCTATTCAAGTGTTGTCCTGCCAGATACAATAGGTCTTTTGTACCCTCAAGTGTGAGATTGCTGAATGCATTAAAAGTACAAGGCAGACAGAAATCAAGTGCTGGTAACAGGTCTGGACATGGTGGCCGCGAGTCAAGCTAGGCTTAAAGCGTTTAAATATCTATTTCGTTCTATGTTTATATTGTATTATAGATTTTCTCTTGGACGACGTAGCTCTTCCACTTCCTATACCATGGAAAATGTGCAAGGCAAGTTTCACTTTGTGTGAATCATGGAGTATTTATTACTATCATTATAATTCAACTGGAGATTGAGGACGGGAAAAATTCTCGAGACACTGAAATCAGCATCTGCCAATGGTTGGATGATGAAGAGAAACCTACGTTTAGTCAAACTTATCTAAGCAGGAGTCTCTGCTGACCAGGGATGAAGTGCAGCAGTTGTCTACACCTGGTTTTAAGGTGCTGATAGACTGAGTCTTAGCATCTGTTACACTTGGAGGTGGTTCATCTCGGTGCTCTACCACTCTGCCTGCAGCCGATGTTCCATTCTTCCTTTTACCTTCATACTGTTATCTCTGGTCACTGTTTTATCTTCATACCGTTATCTCTGGTCACTGTTTTATCTTCATACTGTTATCTCTGATCACTGTTTTATCTTCATACCGTTATCTCTGGTCACTGTTTTATCTTCATACTGTTACCTCTGGTCACTGTTTTATCTTCATACCGTTATCTCTGGTCACTGTTTTATCTTCATACTGTTATCTCTGGTCACTGTTCTATCTTCATACCGTTATCTCTGGAGTCACCGTACCTCTGTCTTAAGGTGAAGAACTCTTTATACGCTGTGTTGTCGAAATTGTTTAACAATTTGGAAATTTGCATCAGAGTCTCCTCGAAGTCTCCGCCTTTTCTGAGAGAAAATTCTCGGTCTTTGAGTCTTTCCAGATAGGGATAAGTTCTGAGTGAGGGCAGTATTTGGGCTGTTTTTCTTTGTGTGTTTTTATCTAGTTTTCCTTCGCTGTTGATCCAGTCTGGTGACCAGACGTGTACAGCGTATTTCAAGTGAGGTTTGATCCAGGCAATATGCAGGATGAATGTTCTGTCTTTTGTCCTGTAGTTTAGATTTCTAGCTACAAATCCTCTTGGCTACGTTGTATGTTGTATGTGTTTTCAATATCTAAACGGTACCGAACACTCTCCAGGTTTTTTTTATTCTTATTTTTCTAATAATAGTTTACCCAACACCTTATATGATTTATGTCATTTGCCGCAAAGGTGCGTTCATTCAATTTCATCTACTATGAAATTCATTGCCCACGTCTCTAACCATGCCATCATTCTGACTGCATGTTCAGGTCCCGATCGCTCAAAATCTTGTTTCACTCCATCCTACCACCTCCAGTTTGGTCTTCCCCTTCTCCACTCCTGACACATACATCTTCTTTGTAAACCTCTCCTCGCTCATTCTCTCCATGTATCCAGACCATTTCAGCACACCCTGAGTCAGTGGTTCCGAGTGCATTAGTCACTTCCAGGTCATTTGACGCTTTCCCGTCCCGCAAAAATGAAGTGAAAATTTTGGTGATTGCAAAAATTATTTTCTAGCTAACTTCCTTCACTATTCCTTCGCTATCGTCTGGACCAATGCCTTACTTGCAGTCAATCTAGATACCTAACTCCATGGTATTCCATGTTTTTTGAAAGTCCATCTTTTATGTGTTTTCGGTGCTTAAAAATACATTTGTTCCCTGTGGGAAACTAAACGGCATTGGGAAGGATAGTTCGGGAGGCGAGACAGAGAAAAAGAGAGAAAGAGAGAGAGAGAGAGAGAGAGAGAGAGAGAGAGAGAGAGAGAGAGAGAGAGAGAGAGAGAGAGAGAGAGAGAGAGAGAGAGAGAGAGAGAGGATGGCAAGGACAAGTAGAGCAGGGAAGAGAGGGAAGAAAACAGGGGGAGGAGCAAGAGCAGGGCACATGGAGTAGTAGGAGTAGGAGTAGGAGGAGGAGGAGGAGGAAGGGAAGGTATAACGGTAAGAGCTGGGCACCTCTCCTCAGATGAACCACTCCTCAGATCCTCACATTAGGTCGGGATGGGTGAGCTGGCAAGTCAACCGTACAGACGACCCTCACTAGCTTCATGTGAGGGAGTTTACTGAAAAGGCAGCTCAAGGAGACTGGACCAAGCAAGACCCGACGTGTGGCACACAGGTCTCTCTCTCCTGGGCGGGTGAGAGAGAGAGAGAGAGAGAGAGAGAGAGAGAGAGAGAGAGAGAGAGAGAGAGAGAGAGAGAGAGAGATGCCACCTCCAGACCAACCAGGAGCATGACTCCATGAATGATGCTGTCCGGCAATACAAACTGTCAAGTTCTTAACTACCAGGGAGAGTAGTGCCATGTAATACATCAGCATATTTTCACAATAATAATCTTGCTATTATACACCTCTCTCTCTCTCTCTCTCTCTCTCTCTCTCTCTCTCTCTCTCTCTCTCTCTCTCTCTCTCTCTCTAGTCCCCCTCCAATATATTTCCCCAAAGCTCTCAAAATGCTATCACACATTCTCCTTAGCTTTTCCTTATCCACAAGTTTACGACGACACTGTTACTTAGACTTTACCCTGAGGAGGTGAGCTAGAACACACACACAGACACACACACACACACACACACACACACACACACACACACACACACACACACACACAGGTGGCCGTGCGTGAGGGGTCCACCAGCTGCTCTTCAGCAGCTGGGGATGGAGGGAGGGGAAACCCTAGGATTGGCCACAATGACCCTCCAGGAGGTGGACTCTGAGCGACACACAGCAGCCACTCTCCTCTCTTGCGTCTTCCGTCCTTTATCATATCATCCATCGTCCCCCTTCATCTTAATGTTCTTAGCCTCCTTCTTATCAACATTTATTTTCCGACTCCACTTCTTTCTCTTCTCCCTCCTTCTTACGCATAATTTCCCTTCCAGTTCCTCTACACTCCTGTCTCTCCCGGTCCCTCCACCCTTCTTATCAATTCACACAGGGAACTTTTGTCCTCCTCCTACTGTGTTATTGCTCGATGTACTGCAGGAAGTCAACAACGCCAAGCCACCATCTTCATACGATAACTGCAGATTTTCTCTCCTGCTGTATATCTATCTATAAAACACTTGGTAAAGACGTACGTTTGCTGTAGCTTATCTAGCGATCTATATCTCAAACGCCATACGTAGTATCTATATAGATATTTCTATACCCTATTCACAATTTCACTCCGAATAAAACATTATCTACACTGTGTACCCATCTATCGATCAGAACCGAAACGAGAATGAACACCTGGGTTGGGTGTAGGCCAACTGCCACGTCCAGGATTCGAACCCATGCCGGTCAGACCCCGGTCAGGCCCATGGCGACTCATGGTCACAACACTAAACCAGTACTAGAGCACAGAGGCCCGTGTGTGTGTGTGTGTGTGTGTGTGTGTGTGTGTGTGTTTGTGTGTGTGTGTGTGTGTGTGTGTGTGTGTGTGTGTGTGTGTGTGTGTAAGGCAGGGGTCAGGACACAAAAGGACAATGTTTTTCTTAAAGTTATGAGCCGAGGGTATCCGTTCTCCTAACACCGTTCTTCTTTATCCACGGTGTTGTACGTCGGGTGTGAAGGAGGTGGGGGGGGGGGGGGGATGTTCTTTGTGGTTAGGTTGTAGATAAATCCTTGGCAGCTGCGTCTAAGAGATCCTGCAGTTTTACTTTTTTTTTTCTTTGTATGTTGAAGGCTTCAGTCAGGGACGGAAGTCCACATCAAGGCCGGGCCTTAACTGAAATATAGAGAGAATTACGAAACGGGAAAAAGAAAGGACGAGGGAAAGTATTTTTGGATAAGGGTTCCGGAAAGTGGCTTTGAGGGTTCCAATGGATAACTGAGGCATGCCGGTGCCTGGGTTAAATGGTTTCCTGCAGCTGGACTTACGGGTTTTGGCAGTAGAGTCTTAAGGGATCCAATAGCTGTATTTTAAAGGTTTCAGCTCCCTTGTTTAACGGTTCCAGCGATTGAGTTCAAGAGTTCCGTCAACTGAACGTAAGAGTTACAGCAGCTGGATCGACGAGTTTCGGCAGTTAAGTTTTAAGGGTTCCAGCAGCTGGATCATAAGTGCTCCAGCAGCTGACTTAAGTGTTCCAGTAGCTGGGTACGATGGCCCTCAGTGGCTTAGTGTACAGGATCCTCTGTAAATGGACTAGTTTCTTTAGTGACTGTAAACCCATACAGTTTTGGGTTGTTTTAAAAGTTCTTTTCTACTCTCTCTCTCTCTCTCTCTCTCTCTCTCTCTCTCTCTCTCTCTCTCTCTCTCTCTCTCTCTCTCTCTCTCTCTCTCTCTCTTTTCTCTCTCTCTCTCGGGAGGGGTAGGAGGAGTCAAGCGTCTAATCATTAGTTTCACGAAGCTCACAGTTAGATCCTTTGAGCACGACAGTACTGCCTGTGAACGCGACGGTACTCTCCTTGAATACGATAGTATGGCCTAAGACCCGACCCTGAAGAATGAGGTCAGAGGTCACGCCAGGAGAAGCAAGGGTCATATCCTCGTACTGTGGCACAGGATGATTCTCAGTAGCTTTACCTGGGAGTCTACTGGTTCTATTGGCTCAGCTGCTTCTTCCTCAACTGAGTGTTTTCAGATCAAACATCACAGAGTTTACAAAAGGAGGCGAGTGTATATGATATTCACAGAATATAGGTATACATGATATTCACAGAATATAGGTATACATGATATTCACAGAATATAGGTGTAAATGATATTCACAGAATATAGGTATACATGATATTCACAGAATATAGGTGTACATGATATTCACAGAATATGGGTGGACATGATATTCACAGAATATGGGTGTACATGATATTCACAGAATATGGGTGTACATGATATTCACAGAATATGGGTGTACATGATATTTACAGAACATGGGTGTACCTGATATTTACAGATCATGGGTGTACATGATATTTACAGAACATGGGTGTACATGATATTTATAGAACATGGGTGTACATGATATTTGCAGAACATGGGTGTACATGATATTTGCAGAACATGGGTGTACATAATATTTACAGAAAGTGGGTATACATGATATTTACAAAAGGGAGCTATACATGATATTCACAGAAGATGGGTATACATGACGAAGGTGGGTATACACGATATCTACAATAGAGATTACATTATATCTTTATGATATGCTAATAAACTAAAAAATCTGAGAATGAAAAATGTAGTGATGTTGACCAAGACTACATGAATGAGAGTAATGAATACTACCACAAGGAGAGCTGTGGGGAAGATGTGGCTGGTGTGTGGGGCCAGTGGTGAGGATAGGGAGTAGGGAAGGGCGCTAGTGGGGGCAGTGATGAAGGAGAGGGAGTAGCGTCGGGCGTGTGGCGGCTGTGGTGAGGAGAGGGAGTCGGATGGGAGTGCAGCTGTGAGGGCACTGGGACGAAAGCGCTAGATGGGGTGTGACTGATGGAACTGTGGAAACGTGGACATAGAGGTGGAGCTGTTGGGATGATCATGTAGGCCTTTGAGTGAGGAGGTGGGATAATGAAGGGTATAAATGGGGTTGTGGGTGTTTAAAATCAGGTGGGTGGAAGTGTGGTTAATGACTTGAATGTGGTGAGGTGGAGATGGGAGTTTGGACACAGGGGCCTTTGAAGTGCGAGTCTGGAAATCATGGCGTGGGAGTGGGAACTGGATCTGTCGGGGTAGGAAGGTATACAAGGGGCATGTAATAACTACGTTTCATTTTTCAACACTTGTTTCAATCTGCTTCATACTGTAGTTTCATATCTATCTATTTCCTCACTAGGCTTTTCCTTGTGAAGCAGAACGACCATCTAAGCACTGCTTAGTGCCACAGTAACGTATCTCGCCACCACCAACTGCTAAACCCGAAGACCCCCTAACCTTGCTAATAGCAAACAGAATTGAAGAAATGCCACCTCGACCTGGAAGAAAGAGCCAGATCTAATATGGATTGATGTACATCCATCAACTATACAATTCTGCGAAGAATGAGGGACTTCGGATAAGATGCAAGAAGCGCTGGCAAAAGGTGCAGGAATTTGTTTGGAAAAATGTGGAAACTTGTGATAATACACACTGAGTTTTTCTCGAAGACGAGGAAGGTGTAGAGACACGAGAACTCTGAAGCATCAAGATACACCTGCACAGGCTCTGAGCATCAGGGTTCTACCTGCGGTGTCAACTAACATTCAGAATCGAAACCCAGTGATAGTTTTATAATACACATCTAAACTACGCTTATAAGCTCGACTGGTTACTCCAGTGCAAAGGCATAGAGAAGTCAGCTGGCTTGTGTCATCATCCAGTCTATCATATTAAAGCAATGCAGACAGCCCCTGGCTCTTGGCTCTGAACACCCACGGTATCTTGTTAAGATCTCACGCATAGCAAAGGAGAAAAGCTAACATCAACTGGATAAACATAGTCTTGCCAAAAAACATTCTCCTTTCCTGATGGTTAGCACAAGAAGTTCAAGCTGATCCGCAAGTCAAATTCAGGATTTTCATCAAGTTTGTTTAACGTTGAAGGGAAATTGATAACAGGTACATATGTGTGATATATAGAAGGAACTAAATGGTACGCTTGTGTGTGCTGTTACTGATGGTTCAAACGATATGTATTGGGTACGTAGAGTGTGCGTTTCAAGTGACAAGGGTCACAACAGTCTATCTTTTGGGACAAAGCTGATGCTTCTGGCTTTATGTATAAAACTGGATAATTCAAAGGAAATTGGTCAACGTTGAAGACTGATTGGGCGTGGGCAAGTTTACATCATGAGGCCGGAATTTCACTGACAAACAATAATTCTAACAAAGTTAAGATTTAAAATTCTGGCAAGAAGATGATCCCTGGAAGGCTTATGGAGGTTCTGATCATCAGATGAACTTGCTTCCTCAGGACCTGCAAGTGCTCAGAGTGAACAGAATTCGTCTTCAGTGAATCATTCCAGAAACCATGAAAAACTGTCCTTGCTCAGGACGAGAGTGCAGAGCGATGTGTTCTGAATGAGTACCAGGAGGTGAAATGGAACCCAGTGACTGACTCTCTGGAGTCCTTCATCCTTGGAGGTAACTGACTCTTGTAAAATAGAGGTGCAGTGGCCAGCGAGAACAAAAACGGAGAAAGTTTGCAATTAAAAGCAATAAAGAGGACTTTCCCTCACGACCTGAACCAATAACTTGCAGCAGTAGAAAGTGGACAGAGGATAAAAAAAAAAAAAAAAACTACTTTCAACGAGGCAGATGAGATGTGGTTCGAGGTAATAAAGCCGGCTATGACTCCGCTGGTGACATGTCTCTTCGGCAACAGATCCAGAGGACAGAAAAGATGACGTTCATACAACACATCTCCTGACCAACTCCACAGACACAACAGGCCAGGTGCACCGTCAAGTCGGGCAGAGAGGAATATACTGAGAAAGCTGACGAAAGATGGACGTGAGCTTGTCCTACATTACGTGCCTCCTTTGATGAAACCTTAAGGAAGCACTAGGTCACACAAGAATTATCACTTTCAAGGCAAGATGGAAATAATAGAAAAAAGATAATCTTAAAGTCTTGGCTTTGGTAAACAAAGTGTGGCCGGTGAACTATAACACGAAAAACCGTCTTTCATGCAACACGGGCACACAGCAGCTGTCTGCTCCATAGGTGCTGACCGAATTATCTGAACAACTGTCCTGGTGAAGGTGGAGAAGTGGGAGTGGGGTTAGTACTTCATCGAGAATCAGTGAAACTCTCGAAATCACAAGGGGAAACTATACTGGTGGCGATTCGCAAGCGTCCCGATGTGTAGATGACCCGACTATTATGAGTGAGCCTTCACGATAGGCCTAAGCTAGACTTACATACTCAAGAAAGATATGCGCAGCTTTTATGCGAGAGAGAATTTGATATTTCTGAGTCCAATCAGTCTTAAAACAATGATGTGAAAAATACATAACCTAGGTAATGAAAGGGATATCATATTCAAATAACTATTTGTCGTTTCAATAATAAAGACAAACGCAAGATTTTGGAATAGCGTGTTTCTCTCACTATCAAAATCCGATTTTTCTTCATTCAAATTGAGATTTCCCTCAAATCAGAACCCAAAGTAAGTGACATAAACCATCATACAAGTTCATCAACAATAGAAAGTTTTCCACATCAGAAAAAGTAAGATATCTCAATCCTTACACTAAATTTTCACAGATAACACAATATGAATACACAAATAACCAACATGGCAGGGTAAAACACGCCCCAATCCAGACCATCTCGGATGAAGGAAAAAAAAATATAGTAAAATGAAACGAATGTGGATATTAATCATGGCTCTACAGGTGTTTGCTGAGATGACTTAAGGGGAGAGAGAGAGAGAGAGAGAGAGAGAGAGAGAGAGAGAGAGAGAGAGAGAGAGAGAGAGAGAGAGAGAGGAGAGAGAGAGAGAGAGAGAGAGAGAGAGAGAGAGAGAGAGAGAGAGAGAGAGAGAGAGAGAGAGAGAGAGAGAGAGAGAGAGGTTATCGGGAGCGGGGAAACACGAGGGAGGGAAGAGAACACCACAGCTGAGCTGTTCCATAAGTCATAATACGACAGGATTCAAGACTTTAATTTCACAACGAAACAAGACAGATTTAAAACACATAGTCAAATCTATTCATCTCTTACCATTACCTCCGTCGCCCGTTGCCTGGGGAGACTCGGGTAAGTACATCATCTCACCTCCCTCACACAGCCCACGTCCAGTGTGTTGATGTGAACGAGGAACTCCATCATTATGAGCGCCTATTAAACCTATTACCTCATCTTCTGAAGCTTATGTGGCCAAATCACACGAGAGAAATATTTCTATACGCATCTCATGTACTTAACACGAAATCTATGCCATTTATTCTTTATGTAAGCTTATGTAAATAATCAGTTCAGTGTCATTCAAAACTACATGCAGCCTTGTGGCTCTTTTTTCCCTTCATCCCAATTTACAATCACATGCAAAGTTTGCATAAGGCTACTGCTGATTTACAGACATTACTGTAAATCATGCAGGAAAGTCTGCTCTAATGAGTCTCGCACACAGTTTACTAGTAGTACTGGCAACGCTAGCAATGTGACTTGGACATATTTTCCTCCATTTACATACCACTGGAGCTCCCGTGTTGTTTCTGTGGCTTTATATAAAGACAGTCGGCATAATGAATGACCTCTGACCCCACGAAGCCATACGGTGGTGCCAGATCACAATAAGAGGGAAGGCGTCTGGATGAAGTAGACATTTTTTTTCTTTTTTGTCCCTCGCGGACTTTAAAAGACTTGGGACGCCCGAGCTAAGGTGCACTGTGTCGCGACAGACAGACACACACACACACACACACACAGACACAGACTCGCTCACTACAACCTAGACCAGGCGGCTCCACAGGGACCAGAAGTCCTGTCTCAGGAAATTGTGCGCCATTGTACACAAATACCAATACGCGGGTCGATCAGCCCGGAAATGTGGGAATGGAGAGCAATGGTAATTGTAGGAAAGAGAGAAACAGAGAGAGAGAGAGAGAGAGAGAAAGAGAGAGAGAGAGAGAGAGAGAGAGAGAGAGAGAGAGAGAGAGAGAGAGAGAGAGAGAGAGAGAGAGAGAGGGGGGGGGGGGGGAGAAACACACATACAAAGAAACGCAAACAAACTATGTGGTCCTAAAATGGATTACATTGTCAACTACCGAAGTTCGTAGACGATACTAAGCTGAGTGAGGGGGGAAAAAAAGGTACTATAGAACTGCAGGGTCTACAGCTGCAAGCTGAAATGATTAAGGTAATAGAGTGGGCTCACAGGTAGCAAATAGATTTCAACATCGATCAGTGCCAAATTTTACACATCAACACTTGAAACGAGAGTACAAGCCACGGCATGAATCCTGTTGAGCTGCAGGAAAAGTACGTTAAGATTAATACTTTGGTGTATTAATCTCCGGTAACCCAATGCAAAGTACGTTAAGATTAATACTTTGGTGTATTGATCTCCGGTAACCCAATGCAAAGTACGTTAAGATTAATACTTTGGTGTATTGATCTCCGGTAACCCAATGCAAAGTAGCGTAGTGGGTAGAAACAGTGTAATGCGAGCTAGATTCACGGCTTCATAGGAAATGGATTAGAAGAGGAAAGGTAATCGTCCCCCTTTTTTTACCATTTACTGCTGCGTCCCCACCGTGAGCATTGTGTTCAGTGTTGGTCATCCAGCTTACAAAAACGACATTGACAGAATGGAGAGGGAGTAGAGCAGCGAGCTACCACGATGATGTCTGGATTCAGTGACACAAATCGCGAGTCCTAACCAGACTGCTAGGTTTAAAGGAAATTAGTCACAGGTGTTCAGAATGATCCAAGACTGATAATGTCGATCATGGCAGCTCTGGATGGCTAGATTTGTCTGATTTAGCTTGAAAAAATAGTCCTAATATTTAGGGTATCAAGCAAATATATTCATTAAAGAGAAAAAAATTGGATTCTTTTTTTTAGCATAAAGAAGAATGTTTTAAAATTAAAATAAAAAATAATGCAACGCTTCACTGCTTGAAATATCCATGAAAAGTATATTATAGTGCTTCCGTAGGCAAATACATACCCATTGAATACGAAGCAAATAGCCACAAGACCAACTAAACACCATTTTCCACTCCGGGTTTGAATTCAGTAAGAAAAATAGTCATAGTACTATATATATATATATATATATATATATATATATATATATATATATATATATATATATATATATATATATATATATGACTGAGTAATAGAAGCGTAACCTGGTGGAGTGTCATGCAGAGGATTATCTCTGACGTAATCTAGCTGTGACACCTCACCTAACACGTCGTGGTCACCACACAGTCCCCGTGTTCTTCATTATCTTCTCCTCCCTTCGCCCCTGAACAAGGGAGTCGATGTTCCCAAACCTTCTCAGTTACATGAATATACCAGGAAATTACTTAATACGTACCATTTTCTTTTTCCTTTAATAAATATTTGAAAATAAGGTAAAAACCTTTTATAATCTAAATATGAATCAATATACAATTACATCATCCAAGTGAATCCGGTTGATATATATATTTTTCTTCTCCTTTGAGGAAATTCCATGATGGATCACGAGGGTATACGTCTCCTGATGCTAAATGACCAGTATTCATTACCGCACGAGAGGGTGAGTTATAATGCTGACACTGTACAGACAGACCAACGTACACACAGCCGCCCCACATCACTCCATCCCTACTACGACTTACATCAAAGTCCGGACCTTCAAAAAGTCCATTTCAATTAAGGATCATACACCTGATGATAAGCCAAAGGGGGTGGGTGGGTGACGTGGACTACATACTTCCGGGTACAATCCTCAGAGAAAAGTCGGGGACGATAAAGATCTTCCCTTCACTGAGGGCGCTGGGATTACCCCCCACCCGGTACACACTACACCATAAACATCACACGAACGTCCTCCAGGCTCTTCGCTCCTTATGAGTTCCTCTGTCGACCGTGATACACGACGCCATGGTACATGCACGCAGCCAGTCACCTGCTGCAGTTCTGAGTCCTACGTACAAATCGAGGGTGAGGATCCAACGTGTAATCCAAAGCTTAAATGATATTCGAAGTGACGGCCTTCCATCGTAAGAATGACATGATCAGATTATCAAGATATTGGCTAATGTCGTATTCTGTATCATTTGTAAAAGTTAACGTTCCGCTGTAACGGAACTGTCTACTTAATCTACCAGCATGACAGTGAGGAAGAGCATTACAAATGGCGATCTCTGAATCTGATTAACAGATATTTGTAACCATTTCATTAATCTGATAAAAGTCTATTAGATTCCAGAGGATTTGCCTCCTCAATGTTCCAGTGATGTCATCAGTTGTGGTCTTATCTATTAGTGCTTGCCTCAGGAGTCTTTTAAAAGGCTGCGCTACTTTCAGCAACAGGAAAATGTAAACTCCTTTGGAGTGAGAAATTCTCTGGCGAGACTGTGCTCCCTACGATACAGTCTCGCCTGAAGTGACTTTTAACTCGCGATGCAATTTCTTGCAGGCTTTATATATAGATTCATAATTGACTGTCGTTTCCCGCGTTAGCGAGGTAGCGACAGGAGCAGATGAAGAAAGGCGGCATTCGCTCACATCCATTCTCTAGCTAGTCATGTATAATGAATGCATCGAAACCACATCCAGGCTCCACAGACTATTCTATGTTTACCCCCAGACGTTTCACTCCCAGGTCCAGACCAGTGACAGCACGTCGACCCATATATACAATATCGTTCCAGTTAAGGCTATTCCATGCACGTCTTTCACTCCCCCCCCCCCCCTTTCCCACCCCTCCCCTCTGCACGTTCGAGCCTCGATCGCTCAAAATCATTTTTGCTCCATCATTTCATCTCCAACTGGGTCCTCTCTTTCTCCCTGTTCCCTCCACTTCTGACACATATATCCTTTTTGTCAGCCTTTCCTCACTTATTTTCTCCATATGTCCAAACCATTTCAGCACACCCTATTCTGGTCACTCAGCCACACTTTTTCATGATCACACATTTCTCTTACCCTTTCATTAAACTACTCGGTCAAACGACCTCACACCACATAACGTCCACACACACACACACACACACACACACACACACATATATATATATATATATATATATATATATATATATATATATATATATATATATATATATATATATATATATATATATATATATATATATATATATATATATATATATATATATGACTTGTATGATAACCAATTAGATAAAGTTACTGTGTGACGGTATGAGCATGCAAGACGTATGGCTGATAGATAAGCTGGTCGAGAAGGCATATAGTAGTGTAGCTGAAGGTACGAGGAGGGGAGAGAGACCACTGGAAGAGATGGGGAGATGTAAAGAGAGAACTGATTAGGACTGGGGAGATTCGCAGGGGAATATCGGACACCAGGGAGGCGATGTGTGTGCAGAGAGTGTGGGGATGGAGACGTCGGCCTTGCTTGACGTACCGACCGACTAGTGTACACAGTCAGGTGAGGAGTGGGGTGGAGGTTCCAGGCTCACTTTATCACACTGGCTGGACTTGGGTTCTGGACGTGTGGGTCATGTGCAGAGAGGCTTTAGGTAGCAGATCAGATTGTGAACAGAGTTAATGATGATAAAAGAAAAGAATGAAATGGAATGTTAGCATTTCTTTATAACGGTTAAGATTAATCAAGTTAGCGTGTGATGAGTTACTTCGTTCTCATGACTGGAGCTGCCACTCTGACCAGCTAAATCTACCATACTGACTACGAAAACTCACATTTCATGTTCAGACGCGCGGTTCAAATCACACGATCTCTCAGCCTCATCATCGGTGATCATTACCATTTAACTGCATGCAAGTCAAAGCATCTTCTGACGTTCACAGGAATAAAAATTGTCACATTAAGCTTCCTGGAGTTATCCGTCTGTGCTGGCGGCAGCACAAGTGACGACCGATGCTATGATCCCTAGCCGAGCTGACTTCCAGCGACTCACGCGGGTTGGTAAACCTCGCGGAAACAACGGGACTTCAGCCTCACCAAGGGACGAAGGAAGATCTTTGACATGAAATCCGTCAAAAGTAAAATATCTGCTTCGTTCACTCCATTTGCTTTCATTCCTCGACATGTGAATGAAGAAAATATGAAGACTGTGAATGAAGAAAGACAAGGTACGTTATGCGGTGTATGGGTGCATTTCTTCTGCCTGTCATCGGGGAGGAATTCTGAGTAAAAAAAAAAGATCAGAGACCTCACGAGGCGCGGGTCAGGCGTCCCGGAAGTGTTGGTGAAACCCGGAATGAATCCTCCTCACGTTTTCGTCCTCGCTATAGGTCAAGTCGAGTTTGAGTAATCAATATTCTGCCTGAATGACTGAAGGTGGAGTCAGCTACAACTGAAAACCCGGTAGTGTCGAATTTACGCTCGGGTAATCATCTTGGATTATCTATATTTACCTGACTGGTTATTGTACAAGTCAGACATTGGCTAACCAGTCCTGCTGATACACTGATCTATCTATCATCATATATCACCAGTGACCCGGCTTCCAGGTCCCTGGGGTGGACCAGGTACGTGCAGATCATGAAAGCACTCATACGCATCCTCATCTCAAACCCAGCGTTAACACATTGAGGTATGAAACATGAACTTCCGTACTCATAACTTATTACTTTTCCACTTTGTACGCTAAGGTGATTCGCACAGAGGCCAACGTCTTCATTCACACCTCCACCTCCACTTCAGCCCCTATGCACGAAACACATCTATTGCATCCAGTGATAAATCGTTCGCACTGACATCCTCATCTGATATACCCCTCGCCCTAAGTAGGTCTCCCTGCATCTATCCATCTCTTCTGGGGTCTGCCTCCACTCCTTGTACCTTATATATCTATCTCCTTGGCCAACCTACCATTTGCCAAGTTCTACTTACCTTATACCAGGTAAAGAGACTTTCATCCATCCGCCGTAGTAATGATTTCCTCGCACCACGTAACATTCTCATATCTTCATCCTTCACTTTGTCTCTCCGCATAACTTTCACTATGATACGCACTATCTGTCTCTACCAGTCGCCTTCACTCCTTATCGTCATCTACGTGAACTTGTGCCCTGCATCCAAACATCAGGGAGGGGACAATTACTCCCTCCCGCAGACTTGTTGCACAGTGTATGCCATCATTCTCTCCATTGAGGAGAGGTTTCAGTGCACCTTTAAGTTTGTTCCCACACAGTACGTCTCTCAATTTTTGCCGTTTCCACGACCGTCCCTTACTAAACCTGACTCCCAGATATCCACGGACTTAAATTCTTTACCGTTCAAACTGGCGCTACGCAACTATTCCCAAATCTCTTTACAAACTGATCTTACATACACTCGAACCCTCTTTTACCGTTCATCCTCCTACCTACTACGTTGCCAGAGCGTCCAGTCCTTCTCTCACCGAACAACGGAGCATCGTCTACCTTGGTTACATCCATTCCGCTTCGACATGGTTGAGTAGCACAGGGCTGTCACCCTACCTGGCTCTCACCGTACGCTACGCCCCATCCATACGGACACAGAACACAGCCATGGTGACCTGACACAACCGTCACGCACTCCCACCTTTATTTCACACCAGTCTCTTGATACTCCGACTCACGTACTGTATTACATCTCACCTCCATTCAGAAGCTGTTCCAAGCAACACCATATCAAGACGAAGCTTCACATAGAGCTTACTTATTCATCTCGTCGTATGCGTTCTCTGTATCCATATATATGCCACATACACATCCATTTTCTTTCTATAAAATCTCCGCCATTACCTGTCTGACTGCAGACATCTGGTATACACACCCCCTCCCCCTCTTCCCTCCTAATCCCACTTTATTTTTCACCTACGAGGGGAGTATTTAATCCTTTCAACACGATAACTTTTAGTGAACTCTTCACCAACTGATATATGATTTGATTATTCTCTAAATATGATTAAGAGTTAATCGGGATTATGAGCGATAATGTTGCTCCTAAAAGCCGATAATTGGTTCCATAATCATCAATGATTTGGTTATAAACGAACCAATGATATTCCTACACGGTATATATATATATATATATATATATATATATATATATATATATATATATATATATATATATATATATATATATATATACATATATATATATATATAATGGCCGCTGACTCAGCTGTGAAAATGATGTACATTTACTATAAATCTTTGGATTATGTGGCCAAAACAATGAGAAATTAACTTATTTCAAGCGAAAAAGAGGCCTAGCAGAATAATTGGCACAAAAGAATAAGACAAATTAAATCAATTTTTGAAAAAAATAACAAGCCTAGCTGGTACTTATTTCCCATTTTCTTTCAGAGACGGACGATCTGACATCCCTAATGCAGGGTCAGATTTTTCTTTTGGAGATGTTTCTCTTTGGTTCAGGCATAGGAGAGTTTCACTAGAGAAGACATAAAAGCATACAAGTCCCTTGGAGCAATACAAATGAGTTTTTAGATTTCAAACTAAAAAAGAAAAAAAAAAATATTCGCAAAGGATTTCTATATAAGTTGTTCCGCTCTTCGCAATATCGCCACCCGACCCGATGGACGACGGTGGAGCTTGTCAGTCCACAAACACCCAGCTTGGATAAGCCTGGCTCTAATCTGCAACGTTGGCAGGAGCTTGTCAGTCCACCAACACCCAGCTTGGGTAAGCCTGGCTCTAACCTGCAAGGTTGGCACAAGGGGTATACGTGACCCACTCTAAACCTGCCCTTGACCTAGCATCTTTCGGATGACACCTCTCTCTCTCTCTCTCAGGTGAAACCGGACCCAAAGTTGACTTACAAAAATACAACATAAACGCACGAGCAGATGACAGAACCTTTTACAATCCTATCTACAATGAATGGAACCTAGTTTGTTCAACACATCATTATGGTGTTTAAATATGCTGGATTCTATTATACTTCCACCTCACCCCCAACTCTACACGTAACAATAACCTTATATTTTCCCCCCCAGGGGCGAGGGGAAATATAGCAGAGTGGATCAAGACCGCGAGCGTATAGGAACCCATGGCGATCACATCTCACCCCCAGCAGCAACAGCCGCGCGGCCATACAGGCGAGCCCTGAGGGAGCTGAGAGCGAAAGATATGGCAGCTTACCGTCACACGCAGGAGGAACGTAAATATCTTCTTTTTTTTCTTTCTTTCTTTAAGAGTAGCAAAGTGGCGGATTAGAACGGAAGTAGTGTTACTGGAATGGTAAAACGGGTTCTTTTTTTTTCCCCACCCCTTCCTTACCTCTCTCTCTCTCTCTCTCTCTCTCTCTCTCTCTCTCTCTCTCTCTCTCTCTCTCTCTCTCTCTCTAAAGCAATCTTTACGAGCCATTCCAACTCGTGCAGGCGGTATGAATGACCCCCGGCTCTTAGATCACAGTAGCATGCAATTAGCAATTAATCAACGAGGACGTGATCCAGTAACCGTAGTTGATGAATGGAGACGAAGTGAGGAATTTTCACCACAAATCAATGCACTGGAGAGTGATCAGTTACCGGAATTTGACGACGAACTGGAATGTGATCTTCAAAGACAACGACCCAGACGCAAACGCAATAATATTCTACGAGAGAACGAGGCAAAGACTTCATGGTTGAATATCAACCAAAGAGGAATATGGTGCAAGACGAGATATGTCTAGAGACACAGGAGGAACAGAAGGGCATGAAAAAAAAATACTTCCCACGTATTCCCTGCGTGTCGTAGAAGGCGACTAAAAGGGGAGGGAGCGGGGGGCTGGAAATCCTCCCCTCTCATTATCTTTTTTTAATTTTCCAAAAGAAGGAACAGAGAAGGGGGCCAGGTGAGGATATTCCCTCAAAGGCCCAGTTCTCTGTTCTTAACGCTACCTCGCCAACGTGGGAAATGGCGAATAGTTTGAAAGAAAAAAAGAATATATATATATATATATACATATATATATATATATATATATATATATATATATATATATATATATATA
Organism: Panulirus ornatus; assembly: GCF_036320965.1. Lineage (NCBI taxonomy): Eukaryota > Metazoa > Arthropoda > Malacostraca > Decapoda > Palinuridae > Panulirus > Panulirus ornatus. Next base: position 15,153,172 of record NC_092231.1, on the reverse strand, counting down.
TATATATATATATATATAAAAGGGGAGGGAGTGGGTGGCTGGAAATCCTCCCCTCTCGTTTTCTTTTTAATTTTCCAAAAGAAGGAACAGAGAAGGGGGCCAGGTGAGGATTTTCCCTCTAAGGCCCAGTCCTCTGTTCTTAACGCTACCTCGCAAATGCGGGAAATGGCGAATAGTATGAAAAAAAAAAAAAAATATATATATATATATATATATATATATATATATATATATATATATATATATATATATATATATATATATATATACAACAATTGATGAGGAAAGGTAAAGGAGGAGGTTACTGAGAAAATCAAGATCGCTGATAAGGAAATAATGACATCCCACACAAGAGAACTGGCAATGAATGAGAAGTAATACAGAACGTGGATAGGAAACCAGAGTTAATTTTTTTTCGTGCATGAACATTAAGAAAAAAAAAAGTTTAGCTCTTTTAAAGCTCTTATGAAATTGCCAATAAGAACCAGAAAATATGCACAATATTACCTGAACAATGCATATCAGAACTCAGCCCGAAATACAGGGATAAAGTAAAAGGTCCTGCGTGAGAAAGGTACAAATACCTGATAATCTACGCATGGTAACAAATACCTGATAATCTACGCATGGTAACAAATACCTGATAATCTACGCATGGTAACAAATACCTGATAATCTACGCATGGTAACAAATACCTGATAATCTACGCATGGTAACAAATAACTGATAATTTACGCATGGTAACAAATATCTCAAACACAATGGTATGAGACCAAAAGCCTCTCAGTATGGAAGACATAAAATACCATGAAAGAAATGTAATGCAAAAAAAAAAAGAAACGTTATTCAACAATACTATACGAAAGCCTTGTTAGAGAACTAGTGAGCCTCTCTCTCTCTCTCTCTCTCTCTCTCTCTCTCTCTCTCTCTCTCTCTCTCTCTCTCTCCTACTCGAACATAAACACAGTTCCACGTCTACATGGTGTAAGCAGACGAAGTGGAGGACACTGACATTACAAAGTTGATTTAAGTCTTGACGAGCGTCACCTCTTGTCCACGTGGAGGAACATGCGAACTCGCCTCCTAGCCCAGATGTCGTCAACCCTCGAGCAATTTTCTGTCACACAGAAAATGGCGTCCTACAAATCTGGGAGGCCCGCGAGGCCACACCCGCTGGAGGGACGCGACCTGCCACACACGTGACGAGACGAGACCTTACCGATAGGCAGAGGGGGGAGGTTAGCGCGTACTGCTCACCGCACGAAAGTTCAGAGTCAAGTATAGATACGGGTCGTGCCACTCATCGTTTTGTCAGGTGTAACGTCACACAGACACAGTCTGTGTATCTGCGCACTGAATGTCATGAACCTACGCGTACGTGAGAGAGAGAGAGAGAGAGAGAGAGAGAGAGAGAGAGAGAGAGAGAGAGAGAGAGAGAGAGAGAGAGAGAGAGAGAGAGAGAGAGTGAAACTACCTGCCTGCGACGAGGTCTTGCCAAAGTGAGAAAAGGGTTTTTCAGCCCCCAACCAAAAGCTTTTTCTTGCCCTTCCTTTTCTCCTTCTCCCTCAGCCACGCAACAATAAATTCAGAACGTGGAGGACTCACGCTTCTTCTCCCATGCTCCCATGGCGCGATGCTGAGTGACGACCCCAGCCGCCCGCGCGAGCTGAGGTCGCTCAGTCTGCTGGGTCCATGATCTAGAACAGTGCCCGCCCGCGGGTCGTAGCTCACGCCAGAGTGAGCGACGTTCTTTTAAATGACCGAGTACTATGCTGCTGAACTTATGACACACGCTGAGCTGCCTCAGTGGTAAAACACAATGCCGGGGACACAGTGGTGAGGGATCTGTGTGTGAGAGTGAGTGATGTAGAGGAGGGGGGGGGGGGGGGGGGGGGGGGGGAGGAATCAAGGCGTAAATTAGGAAAAAAAGTTTGTCGAGTTGTGGGACGAAAGAGGAATGGTGATCGAGAACACATAGCTCAAGAAAACATACATGAGTATACGTGAGTGAGGTTGAAGGTCAAGGGGAGTTGTGGATTATATTCTTATCGACACGTTCGCAAAAGGAGAGGTTGTCGGATACAAACGTGCTGGTAGATGCAGCTGGGAGGGACTCTTGGTCATTTCTTGGTGGGAGTGCTAGTGGGAGTCGCTGCCGGACACAAAGGAAGAGAAAATGACGTGCATAATGAAAGAAGAGCTGAATGTGAAAGGATGGAAACTGACATGTGCACAGAGATACTAGGAAAAATTTGAATGAAAAAAATGGCACAGACTGAGAGTAAAGGAAACAAGGGGAGCGAGAGAGAGAAAGGGAAAGTATTTAGGTAAGCAGTGCTTAAGTGTGTGAATGAAGTGCATTGCATGCAAAAGGTGTGATGCGGACATAATATTGGAAGGGTAGTGAGGGATGGAATGAGGAAGCTATACCTTCAGTGGAACAGAAGAGGAAGGTGTACGTACTTCCGTTCCCTCCACTTAACCCGCCTCTTCCCTGCACTTAACCATCCCTCACATATACCTCATCCATCCATCCATCTCCATGTGCCTCACCTACCCCTACCTCCGACCTCAAGCTGTACTTTCCGTCTCTTTCCTCTCTCTCTCTCTCTCTCTCTCTCTCTCTCTCTCTCTCTCTCTCTCTCTCTCTCTCTCCTCTTTTCCTCATTTGGTCTCTCCTCTCAACGAGCAACACAACCTTTGTTCGCCTGCCTCTCACTTGCCCCGATCTGTCAAGGTAATAATTGATCATATGATATGGACCCGTCCCAGTGACAGAGGAATGATATGGACCCGTTCCTGTTACCGAGAATAATATGGACACATCCCTGTGACTTAAGGAGTGATATGGACCCATCCCTGTGAGCGAGGAGTGATATGAACACATCCCTGTGGCGAGGAATGATATGGACCCTTTCCTGTGACCAGAGAATGAAATGGATCCGTTCCTGTGATCGAGAAATGAGAGCTTGTGTCTGATCAGATGGATTGTGGGGAGCAAGTGGTGTGTTGAGTGTTGTCACCCTTGGTATGTGTGTGTTTGTGTGTGTGTGGGGGGGGAGGAGATGTGTGTGTGTGTGTGTGTGTGTGTGTGTGTGTGTGTGTGTGTGTGTGTGTGTGTGTGTGTGTGTGGGTGGGTGGGTGGGTGGGTGGGTGGGTGAGTGGATGGGTGTGTGTGCGTGTGTGGGAGGGAGATGAGTGTGGGTGTGTGAATGTGTGCGTGTGTGGGAGGGAGATGAGTGTGGGTGTGTGAATGAGGGAAGGTGACTGTGTGAAGGAAGAATATTCGAGGTATGTGTTGGAGGATGCGAGTGTATGATGAAAGACCTGGAGATAAGGGACGTGATATCCATCCTCCATGAGATCGAGTTGTACGTCATGATGCAGGTGGCGTTCCCTCATCTTGTTTCCTCAGTGATAAAGTCGTCACAGGCGGGGCGCGTAACCCGACGACTGTTGCCAAAGTCAATAAACAAGACGTTCGCTGATCTCTCAAACCAATTAATGGTTTTTTTTATGGCTATTTTCTCCAACAAAAGCCAGCTATTCACCCCTTCACTGTACGTAAGAAGTGTCTCTATACGTTATTACCATACGGTACAACCATGTAAATAATCAACGTGTGGTACAACCATACCAACTGCATGAACAAATTATTTCCGCGACTTCCAACCACCCTAACTGCTTCTACAACTTGCCACCACATGGTACAACCACACCAACCGTCTTTACCTGCTAGTATGTGGTACGATCATACCAACCGATGAGCAAACACCAAGTCATACCATAAACTGACTGGACTGGTGAATATTGCGCCACTTACGTAGTAATCTTGCAGGAGGGGTATGTCTTTGTGCCAGTCGATGCCACGCTTTAACAAGACATCATGATCTTTTGAGCACGACGGTACCATTTTTTGAGTACTGAAGTGCTTCGCCTTTAAAGATCTGACTTCTAACGCTATATGGGCAAAGTCCATGTCATCATATCCAAGGGTCGTTTCTCTCAAGGGTCGTACCGTCGAGCTTAAGGTGTAAAGGATAAGGGCACAAGGTCGATTCACATCAGGAAAACTGTCCTTCATAAACAGAAGAATGAGAGATCATCAACTTCAGCGGAAGCAAACCTTAACGTCGACAATCCTTCCAGATTGATTAAGATGAACGCCTCCCCTTTGCAGAAAGTCCTGAAAATAATGCTTTAACGCATCTGACTTACTGGCGTTCTTGTTTTCTCTCAGTTCTTTTCTTTTGGCTGAAAAAAAAAATAAACTCTAAGTATGGGAGATAACGATGTTGACTGCATGGGAAGCGGAAAGACTACGGACGAAGGAGGGAGAAAAGAGAAAAACAAATATATGACGGGGAAAAGTGCATTTGAGGATATGAAGAAGGGAAAAAGAAATTATGAAACTAAAAGAAGACACGAAAGTGGGAAGGCAACTGGAAGACACGGCAATTGGACTGAATAGGAGAACGGTGTAGGTGTCCCGAGAAGGACAACAGACCTATGTTATCCTGGGAAACACAATATGTAAACTGTTGAAGAAACGAAAAAGAATTATAAGAAAGAAAACTTAAGGTAATACAGCTATTAGAGAGAGAGAGAGAGAGAGAGAGAGAGAGAGAGAGAGAGAGAGAGAGAGAGAGAGAGAGAGAGAGAGAGAGAGAGAGAGAGAGAGAGAGAGAGAGAGAGCACGTACAGATTCAGAGAATGAAACGTGATAGGGTTCGTCCAAGGGTCAGTATAGCAGGAGATGATTCGAAAGCAACACCTGGCATATGACGGTGTCTCCAGACTATCGGAGGGACTCGCTCTCCTGGCTCAGTAGCCTGTCTAAGGTCCTCCACTCGCTGCTAAACAACTGACGACAGTTCACCCAGGAAAGCGTATTATCCACGTCCTTTATCCACCAAATCTGTCATTATTTTGTATATCAAAGGATAAAACTTCAACATTCCTTGAAGCTAAATGCACTTGAGACCAGCCACTGTGGTGGGATGTGTTCCTCTCACTTGAAACCAGCCACTGTGGTGGGATATGTTCCTCTTGCTCGAGACCAATCACTATGATGGGACTCTTACCTTCCCTACAAAAGAGGATCATATCGTTTACACATTTATGCCATGTGTCACCCTGTATTCTTAAAGGCCTCTCATAACTCGTCAACATAAACAAGCCCGCTCAACGCTCGGAGAGATGACAATCGGGAATGAAAACGTTCTAAGCTTTGGAAACATTTAGCCAGACTAATCTGTCCAAGGTACGATAAATTTACCTCGTCCGCCATCATTTTGTTTGTATTGGAACACCAAACGCAGGGAAAACGACCTCGTTTATATGCAAGTTGCCAGTCAGAGTCATTAGAGTATTTCTCTGGCTTAATTAGTGTCATGAAATATTCAGTGAAATGGTCCGACTCCCACACCAGAGGAAAAGTTGGGGAAACTGTGGTGTCATTTTCTGTTGGTAATTTCTTGATTTGTCGCGTGTGTGTGTGTGTGTGTGGTGTGTGTGTGTGTGTGTGTGTGTGTGTGTACACACACACACACACACACACACATATATATATATATATATATATATATATATATATATATATATATATATATATATATATATATATATATATATATATCCAGAGTGAGGTACCATAGAGCAAGGGTCTACGCCAGGCTAACACCTGGTGACTCTAAGACCATGAAGAATTAGCAACAAGGAAGTATCTGGGTCAGTCTTTCTTTTTTCTTTCCCATGAATTTCCTCTTTCTGTCCGACTGTCTCTTAATCCCTACCACTCCCAAGAACCCTCCGACCGTCCATCCCATCTCAAAGTCTTCTTCATCTTGCCAGACTCGTCCCTCAGCCAACAATCACGAGAGGTCTTCATAGCCTTATCTCCAGCCATCCGGGGACCTGGATATCGAAGCAATAGGACTCTCATCAGCCTCGCTTGCTATAGGTTTCCTATAATTCGCGACGATACCACATGTATGATTCCATGTTTATAACGTAGTTACTCTGACCAGCCAGCGCCCAGGTGACCAGGCAGATGCAAGGCTATCGGGTACCAGCCAGTATAGTCAGGTTACAAAGAGACCAGCCAGTAGCAAGGTTATCAGGGACCAGCTAGTGGGGAGGATACCAGGAACCAGCTTGTGAGGAGGATACCAGACACCAGCCATCGGGGAGGACACCAAGGACCAGCCAGAAGATTAGCCAGTGGACGGCCAGCCCTGCGTCAGCTCTATTTTGCCGTTCTCAAATTCGCCAAGTCTCTTCCCGGTCCGGTCAGCCTTACCGTGCAGTCTGTTGTGTATACGTGCGCTATGGTTATCAACAAGTGAGGGTTATCAAACCAGACTGTGTGACAGACGTCAAACATCCCAAATACAAGAGATGTGGTTTTTCAAACTGATTGGTTGGTCGGGTGGTTTCTTATTTGGCTATACGTTATTGACTGCCGGCATTCACACGGCCTTCAACATCAAGTTATAACTATCAATCGAAAGATCTCAAACGCCCTCATCGGAAACTCAGGATAAGTCTAACCAAACACGCTCTCGCTACATACACGTCCCTCCACGAGATGGCCTCAGCGTGTGATGAATTCAGCGAGTTTCGGCTTCTGAGTCACCATGACACATGACGTCTTAACACTTCAGGTAAACAATACACAGCCAGAACCTGGACCGTGTGTAAACAATGCAGTAAAAAAAAAAAAAATTACGTTTATCCTTCTCTTTTTCAATGTACCAGATTATGTATGGCGTGTACACTGAATGTGGTTATGCTATCAAGGAATCACCTCTGAATGTGCACCAGTTTTCAAGCATATTATTCTTCTATTACAGTTAAACTTTAAGACGACTTTGTTACTTTCCTACAAACAGCACTCCAGATTGCCAATTGATAAATGCATTTATCATTAACTTATCTTCGAGATCATTCTACTAATTTTTTTTTCATTGCATTAAAACAGCTTTTTTTACGTTGTTGGCTCCAGTCATGGACAAAAGTCAACATCAAGGCTGGGCCATAATTGAAATAAAGACAGGGTTATGAAAAGGAAAAAGAGGAGACAAGGGAAAGCATTTACGAATTTTGGAGGAATTCAAAAAGTTGCGTTTTAAAATGTACCAGGTTACAGTTATTGGGAAAAGCATGAGAGGGTATAAAGTTCCAAGGCTACGAGATGTAGGGAAAGAAACAGGTATCAAAACAGCCCACCCTTGAATTGACAGCGGCCACATAGTAATCATGTGACGTAGCAACTTGCCGACTATTGTATGGTCTACCTAGTGGTGGGGGCACACAAGCAGCCAGTTCTCGGGAACAATCACCAAAGTAATAATACCTTATCATAAAAGTGGGAAAGTGAAACAATATTGCGGCGAAGGGCAGACGGGGAAGACATCCAAACAGGAATCCCATTTTCTTAGGGTCAAACTTCCTGGAGGCATTAAACTTAATCAGATTTCGTCTACCGCACTGAGATATCTAGTCCATGTCTGACTTTATACAGGGAGCTGTGTCGAAACAAGATGCAGATCGAATGGTAGAAGATGAAACAGAAATGAAGGATGTGCAGGAGTGCAGAGTTGAGTCATCAGCGTATGAGTGCACTGGATTATTTGCGGAAGAAAGGAAATCGTTGACGAAAAGGAGATAAAGTGTATGGAACAAAACAGAACTTTGAAGGCTACCGCCGTTGATGGAGAAAGGGGGAGAGGCTGATCCAACCTATAACCACGGAGATAGACTGGCTAGAGAGGAAGATAGATACGAGAGAGCAAAGTGAAGGAGGGAAGCTAAAAGAGAAGAGCTTAGAGATGAGACCTCAATGCCAAACCCTGTCAAAAGATTCGTGTATGTCATGGGCAATTACATAGGATTCCCCCAAAGCTTTCAGGGATGATGACCAGACATTGATAAAAGAGGAAAGAGTATCACAGTGGATATCGCCTTACGGAAGCAATACTGGTGATCAGAAAGAAGATTGCGAGATTCAATACATCTAAGGATATGGGGGTTAAGTAGGGATTCAAAGACTTTGGAAATGGTATATGTTAAAGTAACAGGACCATAGTTAGAGGGATTAGAACGGTCATCCTTCTTAGGGATGGGACGTACCAACGCAAGCTTCCAAGAAGAAGTTTTGGGTTATAAACAGAAACGGAACAGCTGAGCAAACACAGGTGCCACCAGGACCTTAAGCCTTGCTTGTGTCCAGAGAGAGAAGTGCTTCTCGGACAGTCCGAAAGATTACAGGGAGGGGCACAGGATTAGTGAGAGAAGCATCAGGGGGTGATGGAATGTTAGTCATGCATAGGAGAGTTAAAGGAGAAACGGGAACCAAAGAGAGTTGCTTTGTCTAAGAGAGAGACATCTATAGTACCGTCAGAACGGAAACGTAAAGGAAAGATAAAGGGACAAAAGATAAAGGGACAAAAGTTGCTAGCAATGCCCTTAGCCAAAGACCGAAAAGACCTATCATTGGATGACGAGGAGAGGTTATCGCACTTCAATTGAATACAGCAACGCTTTGCCTCACGGATAACGAGCTTGTAATGACTGCAGTGATAAATGCTGAATGAGAGCCTGAGGAAGTAGAGTTTTTCCAAAGCCCGATATGCCTAATCCCTTGTCTGAATGGCCTCAGAAAAGGATCGGTTGAACCATGGTTTGGAAGAAGAGGTCGTCTTGCAAGAAGAGAGGACAAATGCTTCCATTCCCACAATAAGAACCTCTACCATGCGTTTGGCATAGACAGAAGCATCACCACATAAGAGACGGTAATCTACCCAAGGAAAGTCAGAAAGGTACTCTGCACCGAATACACTTCCACTGGTTAGGTTACTTCAGTTACGTAAGATCAGTTTTCAGAGATTGAAAACAAAAAGTTTCAACCAAAAAGATTTAGTCTTAACAGGCTCCACTATGTCTTAACTGTGTGACTGTTCCAATTGTATATATATCTACGATCTAGGCTCCCGAAAGGTTAAGAGATACATATATTATCGATTTCCAATGATTAGAATATAAATATTTGACGCAGTTCAACAGGACTCCACTGAGAATATATTTTCATGTGATACATATTTCATGGCAATCATTTCATATTCAGCGTAATCGATTCTCAGGTATAATAAATGATTGTGTAACTGATTAAGGCAAAACGAATATGTATACGTCATTACTTACTGGGAATGTGGCCATGATGAGAAGCCTGGGGAAAATAGCAGAATTGTAGTAGGTAAATGGTGTCTGGGGCCATATAGTATTTACTGTATGTGTATGGCGTTGCAATTAGCGTCAATGAACGTGACTGAGCATGAATCCCCACCATGTAACAAAGTAAACACCCGTGCCTGACTTCATGTGTGTTTAAATGGAAGTCAACAGATAGAAACAGCAAGAGTTTAGCCAGGCGTCAGAACATGAGAGCAATAGACTGGTATCGTACCAGTTTCGCCCGTGTTCTCAGCGCCCCGCTCTCAAGGCATGATGTTTCTCCGTCCAGCTGGCGGTGCGGTTGAAGCTTGGAATATCTTTCCTAACTGAAGGGACGGGTTGGAGGAGCTGATGAACTTGGGAGGAACCTTGTTGGAGAGTTTCCTGGAGCGCGGTGAGGAAGGGAAGGCAAAGAAAACGTGATGGAACATCGCGGGGTAAGTGATCGATCAACCCAGGTACTCGACGTCTGGAAACAACGATGTGTTTTTATACCAAACGGTCATAAGGCCCTGTAGTCATATACAAGGCACCTTCTAACCATCGCCCCATCGCTCATCCTTATGCTATCTCTAGAGCCTTTGAAACTTCTTAACTTTCACTATCTTAAACATTTAGATTCTCATTCCTTCTCCTCAATCTCCAATAAGGTTTTTCGTGGTGCTCTAAGTGCCTCAGCTCCGATCCTCCGTTCTCACTTACTTTCGTGTGTATTTTGTCATGGCTCTCGACGTCTTTGAATCATTTGACAGGATGGGGCTATCATCATCCTTCCTCTGGCTTTTCTGCTTCCCTCTGTTGCGCAATGCAGACTTTCCTTTCTGGTCATTCATGACTGTAGCCACTAATGTGAGGGGGATTTCTCCATCTTATCTCCTCGACAGAGGCGTCCCCCAAGGTTCTCCCAATCGCCTTTCCTCTTCCTACTTTCCATAAGTGATCGTTCTTCACCCTCCAACTCTGTTCATTCCCGGTACTGGGGAGCTTTGGAACATCCTTTCCTCCTTCGTCTTTGCCTCGTTTTATAACATTTCCATCTTTAAGAGAGAGATCTTCAAACATCCAAGGAGCTCTTTTTGATTATTCCTGTATCCCTTATCTCACTCTCTTCATTATTCATTTCACCAGAGATGGCCATGGTTAGGACTGTTCTTGCCCTTGCTATGTCAGCTACGATAAAAAGAACGAAACTCGTGCGCATAAAAACAGGAATAACTAATGACTCAATACGCGTATCTGGGGCGAATCCTTATTGATTCTGTAATCTAATGATTGTGTTAACAGTATCACATGACAGGCCTTCATGTGCGAACTTGGCATGTGTTACAGTGGTCTGTGCTTGAGAATCACTGCTGTAAAATCTTACTGCTTTACAGGTGTGTTCGTCTGTGGTTTGTGATTTTGTTTGTACTTGAGTGACTATTAAGTGTACCACCCGTGGTTCCTATCTGTAATTTATACAGACGCAGTTTCATGCTCATGCTGCCCCATTTCATAATCTCCCACATACGTACGTACCTTGTCTTAACCTTATGTATACACACACATATACACACCCCAGTTTACGCCAGGTACCCATTCATTGACCAGCTCCAAAAGGCGGGTTTTGCTGTGAGCTAGTTACGGGATTCGAACTCGGGTCTGCTCCAGCAACGCTAACCATTGCACGTCGTGAGGATGATCATGTCACATGTGCGTGCATTGTGGGCACGGAGTCGTGTGTGTGTGTGTGTGTGTGTGTGTGTGTGTGTGTGTGTGTGTGTGTAATAAATCAGAGTGAGATTGTAGCAATGATGATATCAATTTCCACCTGTGGCTAAATTACAATAAAACATATCCGTGTTGTTTTTACCTGTTTCTTAGTGATACCTCTTATACTTCAGCAGTAATTCTAGACATCAAAGATTTCCTGTGTATCTATCTCCTTCCCACAATGGTGAGAATATGACTGAGTCCGAATTAAACATGTTTATCTTAGTCCCTCTTTTGCATATCGGAGTGAGGGTTGAATATGGTTATATGATTGTACAGTGGAACCTGAGAGGAATAGGAGGAATGGGAAAGCCTGATCATTCCTTACTATGAAGCAGAATCTTGGACTGTCAAGCGCCTTCACGTAGAACTGCTCACCGTAGCCATGAGGAATTTCGCTTGTCAGCAACATTCCTTATGCATAATGATGCACAGGGGCGGCCGGTCAAGGGCTTTCGCCAGCCCCTTACTGTTTGTCAAGAGGAATTATCGGTAACTTGGAGGTTTGAGACCCATCCTCTATGCCGGCAGAGGGAGTATCTGCTACGTACAGCTAGCTACCTGGACAGTGGGGAAACTTTGATGTGAAGGCTTACCAAGCGCTACGTACTCGCCTGACCTGGTTATTACAGACGAAAAATCAATCGAGGGAAGAGAAATATCATCTCCAGCACTCCCCCCCCGCCCTTCCTTCCTTCCATCCCCCACCTCAACCCACCATCCACCTTCCGGGCAGGATATCCATGAATCTAGTCCACCCCGCCTCCACACGGTCCTCTCAACCCCACCCCCCTCCCACACACACACACACACACACACACACACACACACACATTTCCAAATGTACCCACCTCCTCCTATGATGAGTTGCCTAATCAGAATACAGACGTAGTTACGCAATCGCTCCTTTCTTATGCGGCCATAAATTACGAGTCACAGCGGACAGATTAGTCAGACCATAAAACAAGAGGGAGGGAAATTTGCCACTGTACCTTGACTTGAAGCAGAGGATGTTGCCGCCATGGCTAATCCCCCCCCCCCCCCACCTCAGTATAGTGTGTGTGGGGAGGGTCGAGGCAGTGAAGAACTGCCTGGATCCAGATGATGAGCTCGTAAAACTGGCAGAGGGTGATCTGTGAGATTATGTTCGGGTCAAATAGTTTTTGACCGATATGACATCCTGCGTCCTCCAGACTGTGCCAAATTAAACCACGCCCGGCTGATATGTGTGGGGGAGAGGGAAGGCACGCCACGCTGGTGGTGGGTTCAAGCGAGGTTGGTGGGGGGGGGGGGGGTAGAACCAAGCCAGGCTGGTGGGTGGGCCCAAGCCAGGCTGGTGGGTGGGCCCAAGCCAGACTGGTAAGACCAAACCATCCGCCTGTCTTATCACCAGCAGAGCGGTAACGGTTGTCAGTAACAGCTTACCCCCAGCCAGCACCAGGAAGGAAGGGAAGATAACCTGCCGTCTGTCTAGACTGAGAATGGTGAAGCCTCGTGAACCCTACCTCTAGAGATCCAAGAGTTTTATGGTGTTCCCGGCCGAACGCTTCCTCAGGCACAATATATGATGGTTGTCAAGGTGTCCCGTGAGGTAGGGAGCACAAGGCTCATCAGATGCCATGATCGTCACACACACACACACACACACACACACACACACACACACACACACACACACATACACACACAAAACGAGGCAACAGAAGCGCATATATGTATGTTTACCAGACGTCGCCGTCCCATGTCTAGCCTCGCAGCGATTTTTTTATAAGACCGGCAAATATCCATCCCCGCAACACAGGAACCGGCAGGAAAACGGGGAGCAACGTTATTTGGGGCAATATACACAGGGTTGTGAGGGAGACAGCTGCTGAGGCCTTGCCAGGCGCCCTGGAATTCACGAGGTTCCGACCAGACTGGGGAACGTTCTCGTAAGAGGAAAAACTGAACTACTGGGGAAACACTCGGTGTTCGGCAGACCTTTGGCATCAATAGATCCCGTGCTTGATGATAAGTCTACTGAGGCGGAAGATCCTGTGTGTCGGCTGTATGGCCAGGTGGCTAGTGGATGACGTCATGTGTTTGTGTGTGTGAGTAGGGTTGGCTTCGATAGGGGCTAGAGACCGTTACCTCCACCAAGGACGACTGCGCTGTGTACAGGGGTGAGGTATGGAGGACACTCCCAGTCAGCCGTCAGCGTCACCTGTCGCTACCTCATCATACCATCAGCTAAGGAATACGACCTACCTGTCCCTAGTGACCTAATTACCTCGCCAGCAGCTCCTGCAGGGACTTTCCTACAGGCGAAGGTGCAGCAGTCGTGGTAGGACGAGGATGATAGCATTATCTACACCACTGCTTCCTGCCATTAACAAGCTGTTACACATGACGGTCAACCACCCCCCGGAGAACGCAAACTAAACCAAACACAATCTGGCACCAGAGAACCTACCTTAGTTTTTTTCAAAATTTTGCTAAAACTTAACCACTTTGGTCAAGTATGTGCTCGCTCAGTCCCATGTATATATTACCTGGGTCATGGAGCCACCATACACCACCATGATGGTTGGTGTAAGCCTACAGGGGTTGCGGCACCTTAGAGGCGACTATGTAATGACCCGCTCGGGTTCTGTGATCGGGGGATCTGTAAGCTTCAGGGGGAGCCACAGAAATGGACCTCGCCAGCGATTTTCCTCTGGTCTTGAGGCAAAAGTAGAAACACTTCGGAAAACCTCGAGAGACAAGTCGCCTCCGGCAGATCACAACAGCGTTTACGGACGGACGGTGTAAGCGGATGAATAAAACGGGGAAAAAAATAATAATTTAAGAACCTTAACTAATAATATATAGACAGAAGAGACTATTTTGTTTCCCCGTTTTTAACGTCCTTTCTTCAGGTTGGTAATAAGGCCACGATCACCGCATTATACGATCAACAGAAGCAAACGACAGGGTAAAAAAAAAAAAAAAAAATCGTGACGATATATTGCCAGCCATCGCTTCCTCTCGCCCGAACGTGGCTTCGCTGATGAAAAATGAAATCTCAGCGTTGCTGGACGTCAGCATCATCCAGCGAGACCTGGGCTCTGCACCGTCTTGGATTTCCCTGAGGACGTAGAGGAGGAGGAGGAGGTGTGGTCGTGTGTGTGAGAGAGTGAGTGAGATAGGATGCTGCGTCAAGGCTTGTTTATACCAGGTACCCCCAACCCTGGTCTTAAGATATCAACCTTTTGTTATCTGATGTGCTTTTCTGGATGAACAGCCCTGCAATATATCTATCTATCTATCTATCTATCTATATATATATATATATATATATATATATATATATATATATATATATATATATATATATATATATATATATACTCCTGCAGCACATGAGATATTTGGAATGGATAAAGGACCCAGGGCACTACTTCCCATGCTGTAGCCACGTAAATAACTGTTGAGTGGAATGGGGGGAGGGGGGAGAGAGTGAAGATCCAAGGGCCATGGTGAATTTTCAACAAGAGACGACAAAAATATCTTCTTTTTTCCCGTTTTCTTAACACGACAGTTTCTTGAGGTGAGTTTCTTTTCTCTTTTTTGAGAAATTCTTCTTTCTTCCTAAGCTGGTATCTCGAAAACCATGCTGACAACAGTAATGTTAAATGACTTATCCTTAGAGGGAAATTATATTTTCTTCAACTGTGTGTCCTTATACAAGTTATATATCATGTTACAGATCAGCAAGTAATCAGCGATGACCCAAGCGGTAATCAGGCAATATATTGTCACAAACTAGTTCAAAGGACTGAAGCACGAAATGAGCAATCAGGAATGCAGAACTGCACAGATACGTAGAACGAGGCCTGAATTTACGCAATCTGAGGCTGGTTATAGAAAGCAATGTAAGACTCAGGTATAACAATAAGGACGCGTTGGGTCACAACACCTTAATATATTTCTTCCAAATCCTTCGCCCTTCTCTCGAGTGTTTCCTTCTTTCTCTTACCTCTCTTTCCTATGTACCCCAAAATCCAATTAATCAACTCAAACTTGCTCATCACCTGAACCTTGCCGACCGCGCTTCACATGTATTGAATGTCCTTCTTCCGGCCGCATGCGGCGGAATGAAATGAGGGTTGCAGACTCATGTTGTAGATAACCATAGATATATGACTCCCAGGGCCTGAGGCTAGGTGGAGGTGGAGCCACCATAAAAGACTATCCTAGCCTCGGCTAGGTGGTGAAGTCACCATGAAAGACTCCCCTAGGCTAGGTTGTGGAGTCGCCATGAAAAACTATCATAGGCTAGGTGGTGGGGTAGTCACCATGGAAGACTAGCCTAGGCTAGGTGACAGTGGAGTCACTACGTAGAAACCTGCCTGGGCGGAGCAAAGGCCAATGTGTTTCTCTTTCGTCAGGCCAAACTGACTTAGCTCACTAATGTGACTAAGAACTCACATGCACAGAAACCCAGAAAATATGGTGACCTTGTACATGCATACTGGGCACGTGAAAAGGGAAGGAGTTCTGTAGGATACAGACAGAAATTCAAGATCATGGGACGAGACGGTGCTGTCCTGGAACACGTCGGTGCGACTATGGAACACGACGATGTGACCCTGGAACACGACGGTGTGACCCTGGAACAGGGCGGTGTGACTCTGGAACACGGCGGTGTGACTCTGGAACACGGCGGTGTGACCCTGGAACACGGCGGTGTGACCCTGGAACACGGCGGTGTGACTCTGGAACACGGCGGTGCGACCCTGGAACACGGCGGTGTGACGCTGGAACGCGACGGTGCGATCCTGGAACACGACGGTGCGACCCTGGAACACGACGGTGCGACTCTGGAACACGGCGGTGTGACTCTGGAACACGGCGGTGTGACTCTGGAACACGGCGGTGTGACTCTGGAACACGGCGGTGTGACTCTGGAACACGGCGGTGTGACTCTGGAACACGGCGGTGTGACTCTGGAACACGGCGGTGTGACTCTGGAACACGGCGGTGTGACTCTGGAACACGGCGGTGTGACTCTGGAACACGGCGGTGTGACTCTGGAACACGGCGGTGTGACTCTGGAACACGGCGGTGTGACTCTGGAACACGGCGGTGTGACTCTGGAACACGGCGGTGTGACTCTGGAACACGGCGGTGTGACTCTGGAACACGGCGGTGTGACTCTGGAACACGGCGGTGTGACTCTGGAACACGGCGGTGTGACTCTGGAACACGGCGGTGTGACTCTGGAACACGGCGGTGTGACTCTGGAACACGGCGGTGTGACTCTGGAACACGGCGGTGTGACTCTGGAACACGGCGGTGTGACTCTGGAACACGGCGGTGTGACTCTGGAACACGGCGGTGTGACTCTGGAACACGGCGGTGTGACTCTGGAACACGGCGGTGTGACTCTGGAACACGGCGGTGTGACTCTGGAACACGGCGGTGTGACTCTGGAACACGGCGGTGTGACTCTGGAACACGGCGGTGTGACTCTGGAACACGGCGGTGTGACTCTGGAACACGGCGGTGTGACTCTGGAACACGGCGGTGTGACTCTGGAACACGGCGGTGTGACTCTGGAACACGGCGGTGTGACTCTGGAACACGGCGGTGTGACTCTGGAACACGGCGGTGTGACTCTGGAACACGGCGGTGTGACTCTGGAACACGGCGGTGTGACTCTGGAACACGGCGGTGTGACTCTGGAACACGGCGGTGTGACTCTGGAACACGGCGGTGTGACTCTGGAACACGGCGGTGTGACTCTGGAACACGGCGGTGTGACTCTGGAACACGGCGGTGTGACCCTGGAACACGACGGTGTGACCCTGGAACACGACGGTGTGACCCTGGAACACGACGGTGTGACCCTGGAACACGACGGTGTGACCCTGGAACACGACGGTGTGACCCTGGAACACGACGGTGTGACCCTGGAACACGACGGTGTGACCCTGGAACACGACGGTGTGACCCTGGAACACGACGGTGTGACCCTGGAACACGACGGTGTGACCCTGGAACACGACGGTGTGACCCTGGAACACGACGGTGTGACCCTGGAACACGACGGTGTGACCCTGGAACACGACGGTGTGACCCTGGAACACGACGGTGTGACCCTGGAACACGACGGTGTGACCCTGGAACACGACGGTGTGACCCTGGAACACGGCGGTGTGACTCTGGAACACGGCGGTGTGACTCTGGAACACGGCGGTGTGACTCTGGAACACGGCGGTGTGACTCTGGAACACGGCGGTGTGACCCTGGAACACGACGGTGTGACCCTGGAACACGACGGTGTGACCCTGGAACACGACGGTGTGACCCTGGAACACGACGGTGTGACCCTGGAACACGACGGTGTGACCCTGGAACACGACGGTGTGACCCTGGAACACGACGGTGTGACCCTGGAACACGGCGGTGTGACTCTGGAACACGGCGGTGTGACTCTGGAACACGGCGGTGTGACTCTGGAACACGGCGGTGTGACTCTGGAACACGGCGGTGTGACCCTGGAACACGACGGTGTGACCCTGGAACACGACGGTGTGACCCTGGAACACGACGGTGTGACCCTGGAACACGACGGTGTGACCCTGGAACACGACGGTGTGACCCTGGAACACGGCGGTGTGACTCTGGAACACGGCGGTGTGACTCTGGAACACGGCGGTGTGACTCTGGAACACGGCGGTGTGACTCTGGAACACGGCGGTGTGACTCTGGAACACGGCGGTGTGACTCTGGAACACGGCGGTGTGACTCTGGAACACGGCGGTGTGACTCTGGAACACGGCGGTGTGACTCTGGAACACGGCGGTGTGACTCTGGAACACGGCGGTGTGACTCTGGAACACGGCGGTGTGACTCTGGAACACGGCGGTGTGACTCTGGAACACGGCGGTGTGACTCTGGAACACGGCGGTGTGACTCTGGAACACGGCGGTGTGACTCTGGAACACGGCGGTGTGACTCTGGAACACGGCGGTGTGACTCTGGAACACGGCGGTGTGACTCTGGAACACGGCGGTGTGACTCTGGAACACGGCGGTGTGACTCTGGAACACGGCGGTGTGACTCTGGAACACGGCGGTGTGACTCTGGAACACGGCGGTGTGACTCTGGAACACGGCGGTGTGACTCTGGAACACGGCGGTGTGACTCTGGAACACGGCGGTGTGACTCTGGAACACGGCGGTGTGACTCTGGAACACGGCGGTGTGACTCTGGAACACGGCGGTGTGACTCTGGAACACGGCGGTGTGACTCTGGAACACGGCGGTGTGACTCTGGAACACGGCGGTGTGACTCTGGAACACGGCGGTGTGACTCTGGAACACGGCGGTGTGACTCTGGAACACGGCGGTGTGACTCTGGAACACGGCGGTGTGACTCTGGAACACGGCGGTGTGACTCTGGAACACGGCGGTGTGACTCTGGAACACGGCGGTGTGACTCTGGAACACGGCGGTGTGACTCTGGAACACGGCGGTGTGACTCTGGAACACGGCGGTGTGACTCTGGAACACGGCGGTGTGACTCTGGAACACGGCGGTGTGACTCTGGAACACGGCGGTGTGACTCTGGAACACGGCGGTGTGACTCTGGCTGTTATATTATAGATCAGACTCCATCAAGGAGGCAGACAGAATACCAAGAGGGTCAACCGACGAGCCATCCTTCACAAATATTCCTTAAGGATACAAAACTCAACAATTATGGAGAAAATTCCAAGACAACTCCAGCAACAACAAAAAAAAAAAGCCTCATTGAATATTTCATTCTTTTTTTTTTTTTTACGGAATGGCAACAAGACAGTCCCAGCCAGAAACTTCGAAGAAAAACCTTTTCAGTCACCAGTGACATCACAAGCCAGAAGATCACAATATACGGCCCTGACATTGTATCCAAACTGTACTCTGATGTACGTGTCAGAGTAATACCAGCATGTAAACCTGACCAATGACCGTACAGGGTTATGATTTGTGTGTGTGTGTGTGTGTGTGTGTGTGTGTGTGTGTGTGGACCAACATCTCCAAGAGAGAGAACGATATATCACAATAATAAGGAAAAATCCAAGTAATGATATTCCTCAAATTCTTTTCTGGCTAAAAGAAAAAAAAAGATGATCGATGGCTAGAAACAAGTGTAGCACTGGCTAGGAACATGACTAAAGGTGACTGGGAATATGACTGATCACCACTAATGCTATATAACACGACAGCACAGCACCATCATACCACACCACACCACCGTCACCACACCACACCACTGTCACCACACCACACCACCACCGTCACCACACCACACCACTGTCACCACACCATACCACACCACCGTCACCACACCACACCACTGTCACCACACCACACCACTGTCACCACACCACACCAGTCACTACACCACACCACTGTCACCACACCACACCACACCACCGTCACCACACCACACCACTGTCACCACACCACACCACTGTCACCACACCACACCAGTCACCACACCACACCACCGTCACCACACCACACCACCGTCACCACACCACACCACTGTCACCACACCACACCACTGTCACCACACCACACCACTGTCACCACACCACACCAGTCACCACACCACACCACCGTCACCACACCACACCACACCACCGTCACCACACCACACCACTGTCACCACACCACACCACACCACCGTCACCACACCACACCACTGTCACCACACCACACCACTGTCACCACACCACACCAC
This sequence comes from Panulirus ornatus, assembly GCF_036320965.1. Taxonomy (NCBI): domain Eukaryota; kingdom Metazoa; phylum Arthropoda; class Malacostraca; order Decapoda; family Palinuridae; genus Panulirus; species Panulirus ornatus. The sequence goes on along the minus strand of NC_092231.1, from coordinate 15,133,431 downwards.
TGTCACCACACCACACCACTGTCACCACACCACACCAGTCACTACACCACACCACTGTCACCACACCACACCACTGTCACCACACCACACCACACCACCGTCACCACACCACACCACTGTCACCACACCACACCACTGTCACCATCATCACCATTTTTACATTAGCACTCCACTACCATCATTGTACCACCATAATCACCTACATCATATGGGAAAAATCTTAAATAATTTGTTTTTGCATCTGTAGCTACGATCGGAGACACAACCCATATCCCGGATACCCGTTCTCTTGATAAGAGAGGATCGATCTACGCAAGATACTGACATAGAGGCTGAAGATGTGCTCTCAGCAATAAACAGAATGAATAAAGATAAATAAAAAGCTTGATCTGAGGACAATGAAAAAGGCGATTAATGAGAGAGTGAAGCCTTCACACTACCCTCTTCAAAAAGTCCCTTGCTATGGCAGAAGTTTCAGATGAATGGAAGTTTGCCAATGTAACATCGATACTGAAAAAAAGGTAACAAGTCATTCCCCCGGAAATTATGGTCCAATTAGCTTAACGTCTGTAGTTGGAAAACTTATGCAAACCATAATTCCAGATGGTATTATGAACCATTTTGGAAACCAGCACTTAGTAAATGATTCTCATCATGATTTTCGACATCTGTCACGTCTGAAAAATCTGCATGATTTTTTCTCTCAATGATATAATCAACATGTGCGGTGAAAGTAAAACAGCTGATGCCATCTATCTAGATTTTTCAAAAAAGCATTCGATAAGGTTCCGTATCAAAGGTTACTAGCACAAAAAATTAAGTTACGTGGCTTTGATGGGGTTGCACGTTGATAGACAGGAAACCGGTTGACCAGTCGTAAACAGGGATGTGGTTAATGGTTTAGCCTCAGAATGGTTGGACGTAACAAGTGGTGTGCCACAAGGATCAGTCTTCGACCTACTTCTTTCTCTTGTATACTATATTGATAATGAGCTGCATTGCAAGATATACTATACTGATAATGAGCTGCATTGCAAGATATCAACATTCGCTGACTATAAAAAGATGGTATATCAATCTATTAATTAACTTGAATGTCTATAGCTTCAAACTGACACAGATAAACTGATGGACTGGGCTCAGAGGTGACAAATTAATCTTAATATCGATCAAGTGCAAAGTTTTTCATATTGATAGTAAAACTGAAAAGACAAGTAACAGTATGAGTTCTGTTGAAGTGCATTTGGTAATTGAGGGAAAAGGACTTCGACGTTATAATCTCTGGTGACTTAAAACCAAGTAAGCAGTGCACAGAAGCAAAGAGCGAACGAAATTCTTGCATTCATAGGTACTGCTTTCGAAATTAAGTTAGGAAAACCATCCTTATTCTTTACAATTAACTCGCTCGTCCCTATCTTGAATTCTGTGTTCAGTTTTGGTCACCCTTTCTTTGAAAAAAAAAAAAATACATAGAAAGAATGCTGCGTCGAGCTACCGTGATGATCCCCAGGCTGAAAAGCAGATCGCATGGGAGACGATTAAACGACTTGAACCTATTTAGATCAGAAAAGAGAAGGTTAAGAGGTGATCTAATACAAGTATACAAAATTGCCAAAGGCTTTGATAATCTTAATCTTCATCTGATTTCACTCGCAGTAATGAGCACGCTTTACCTCGTTTTACCTCAAACGTTGCCAAGTACTTTTGTTTTCAACATCAATTTTGAGGTATGGAATGATGTGGCTATGAGAGCGGATGAAAGTAGTACCGTGCGTACATCCAATGAAAAGTCATTCAGCATTCATGGCTCTGATACGCCTCGCAACGATCACTGGTGTGCTTGGTACTCTTGTGTATGTGTGTCTGTGTGTGTGTGTGTGTGTGTGTGTGTGTGTGTGTGTGTGTGTGTGTGTGTGTGTGTGTGCGTGTGTGTGTGTGTGTGTGTGTTTGACAGTGATTTGATGTTTTCTGTCGCCGCATGTCGTATCTAACGGTTAATAAACGGAAATACATACAGTGTTAGTACGAAAACCTCTAAACGTCATGGCATTATCCTCTGTAATATGGTAAAGGTTATAGCATTACCCTCTGTAATATGGTGAAGGTCATAGCATTACCCTATGTAATATGGTGAAGGTCATAGCATTACCCTATGTAATATGGTAAAGGTTATAGCATTACCCTCTGAAATATGGTGAAGGTCATAGCATTACCCTATGTAATATGGTGAAGGTCATAGCATTACCCTATGTAATATGGTAAAGGTCATAGCATTACCCTCTGTAATATGGTAAAAGTCATAGCATTACCCTATGTAATATGGTAAAGGTCATAGCATTACCCTCTGTAATATGGTAAAGGTTATAGCATTACCCTCTGTAATATGGTGAAGGTCATAGCATTACCCTATGTAATATGGTAAAGGTCATAGCATTACCCTCTGTAATATGGTAAAGGTCATAGCATTACCCTCTGTAATATGGTAAAGGTCATAGCATTACCCTCTGTAATATGGTAAAGGTCATAGCATTACCCTCTGTAATATGGTAAAGGTCATAGCATTACCCTCTGTAATATGGTTATGAAACCTACATTTTGTATCAATGTTTGCATGGCAATTGGGATGCCATTTAAGGATTTCTTATGTTCTGAGACATAACGACATAAACGCACATTATCACAAAGTGTAGATGATGGAAATTATGTAAAAACGTCCAGTAATATAAGACCACATACACAAAGAACACAGACTATCTGTGTATCGTAATTGTGATACAACATTAAGCACAATACTGGTATGATTACGAAGCAGGAAATGAGGTATGATATGTCTTCAGTGTGCCAAACACGATAAGATTAGTAAGTCAATGAGGGAATGACTAGTAATGAGATTCATGTGAGACAAAGAACGTTAGTGTTAGTATAGACTTCTACCACAGGAAGCTCATCATCTGAACACAATGTATCGAGCACGTTGGAAACGGAACTTGTTAAACTTGCACTGAGTTGAGAGCTTCGGAACGCACGGTTCGAATCGTAATGTGTACTTCGGATCAGAACTATGTTAGACGAGGGGAAAACCTCGGTGAACACGCGCGTAGCGATCACCGCATTACGCGGTGTGGGCCTCAGCAACGGTGAAATGACTAGGCGGGTTTGCGTGTCCAAGCACACACACACACACACACACACACACACTGCTCCAGACTGTGTGTGTGTGTGTGTGTGTGTGTGTGTGCCAGGTAGGTCAATCTTTGTCCGGGGCAGCAGGGGGTTCCTGCACTGACTACTGATAGAATGAAAAATAGAATAACTTCTGGTGAAACGTGTTTACGTTTCCTATCAAGCAATTAACCAGCCTGGCACATGACCGCTCAACCCTGTTAACGTATATCTAATACTCTGTAAGTCTGTCGGTAGGAAGAACAGATACTACCGTGGCGCTGCACTGTGAACACTGGTGTGGTGGTTATAATCTGTACCGTGAGGCATACTGTGGTTCATGAAGCACTGTCTGCACATAGAGCCACTGTGAAATGGTATACCAGTCACCAGCTACAGAGTAACTGGCAACTCAGCACGCCAGGGCTACCAACCAATGCATCGTGTCTCAGGAGGGTTTTTTTTTCCAAAATTCTAATGTGGTGTGTCATATTGCATCACGCATTAAGTGTGCCGAGTAATCTTCATGTATTGGGTGGACGTCTAAGAAGAGACTTGATAAATATTTCGCTTCAAGTGCATGACTAACAGTGTTTGCGGCTCCTTAGTCACGAGGACAGCCTGTTGCTTGTTCTGCTTGAGCGAGCATGCCCTCTAACGTTTAGCACACTAATCTGTGAGTTTCTGATACCCTCCATTGCCCAAAAAAAACCAGCCTCGAAAGGACCCCATGGTCTGTCGCTGCTTGATTCCTCTGTATTCCTTTGTACCTTCTATTACTAGAATATTGTATAACCACCGCTGTAGCACCATCCCCACGATCAACTATACCACCACGGTACCACACAACCACCACTACAGCACCACTACACAACCACCACTACAGCACCACTACACAACCACCACTACAGCGCCACTACACAACCACCACTACAGCACCACTACACAACCACCACTACAGCACCACTACACAACCACCACAACAGCACCACTACACAACCACCACTACAGCACCACTACACAACCACCACTACAGCACCACTACACCACCAGTGCCAAACCACAGCACAGACCAAGAAACAAGCATCGCACTAACCCACTGTTTACCACACCGACGTCGTAACAGTCGTTACGTTGTGGAAATCAAAGACAAACAAATTGATTTAAAGTCATTAGACACAACCACGTACACAGATCAGCCACAAGACTACGTAGATAGATCGGCCACAAAACCATGTATATAAACAGACCAGCTAAAAAAAAACACGGACATAAATCAGGAACTAAACCACGTACATAGATAGATCAGCAACAAAAACACATGTCAGACAATAAAAGCATGCATGTACATGATCCATTCACATAACCATGAACATAAACAGACCAGGAACAAGACACATGCACATTGACAAATAAGCCATAAAAACCCGTACATAAATAGATCAGCCACAACATAAATACACACATAAGCCATATAAAAAAAAAAAACGCGTATAAACAGATTCCCCAGAAAACACGTACACAGATAGATCAGCCACAAAAACGCAGACATAAATCAGCCACAAAAGCACGTACTAACAGAGATCAACCACAAAACCTTCTGTTATGTTTACGTTAGAGAGATGATAGTCAAAAGTCTACTATCGATTTAATAAGACTTTTGGAAACTTGTAGTATACAGAAGTCACCTTATGGCTAGGAACACTACTAATTCCGGCTAGGAGCACTATTAAGGCTGGCTTGGAACATGACCAGCGCTAGAAAGGAACAGGACTAAGGCTGGCTAGGGAGACGACTAACGCTGCTAGGAACATGACTAACTCTTGCTAGGAACGTGACTAACGACTGCAAGGCATCTCGACCCACGCCGGCTAGGAACATGACCAGGAACACTACTAGGGCTGGCTAGGAACGCAGCTAACGCGGGCTAGAAACGTGGTTAACACTGGCTAGGACCACGACTAACGGTGTGGTATCCTGTGGTATCAGTAGTATTATGATACCCGCAGTGCTATGCTATCGCCGGTACAGAGATACTGATAGTACCATGATATCGGAAGTGCTGTGATGCCGGCAGTACCATAATATCGGTCAGTACTATGATATCGGGTAGTACTGTGATATCGGTAGCACTATATATCAAATCTGAATTCAAACCCACAACAGGACAATGCAAATGTACTGGTTGGTCGCAATTTTAATCAGCATGTTTAAGTGAGTCTCGCTAATCATATACACGGTAAACATTACATTATATACGTTATAAACACTATAAAGCCATCAATAGTTTGCGTACGATTTATCATTGATTATATATATATATATATATATATATATATATATATATATATATATATATATATATATATATATATATATAGGGGACACATCTACTTCGCTATGTTGGCCGTCGGCAACACTGGTACTCATTACTCGCCTCTCAACTGAGAAGCAGGTTCGATACCCTCTACTCCTCCAAGTCACGTGGGTGTCACCTGGTCTGGCAGGTGTCTTCAGAGCCAGGTCAGGCAGGTCCTACCTGGTCTGGCTAGTCTAGTACTACCTGGTGTGGCTCCTGGTTCGTCATGCTGTACGATCAGCTGCCAAATTTCATACGGTGGGTTGAGGCATGCCAGCCCTACAGTTGGTTGGGCAGAACGCCGTCCCGGCCACTATGCTGGCCCGACCCGAGCGGCCAAGTTGGCCGTAGTCGAAGCTCATCCGCTGTACGGTATAAACAGGTGTGTCACAGGGTACTCATTCTGACGGCAGGAAGCTTGATGAAGCTAAGATGCAGTTAGCTGAGAACACTAGAGGAAGACGTGTAGGGAAAGCTAAACTGAAGCTGATATTAAAGTGCACTTGGCTCATATAACTAAAGCGTTTCATGGTAAGGGGCCTAACAGTAACCAGGTCAATATATGTATCATTTCTAATCTCATGGGCTTGGGGGTACGACCCTTGAGCACGAAGGGACGACTTTTGAGCACGATATAACGACCTTCAAGCACGACGGGAAGACCCTCACGCACAAACGATACGACTGGAGTACGATAGTCGATCTTTCCCGTGACCTTTGTGAATCAGGTCAAAGGTCACGCAAGACTCGTATGTTTATGCTCCTGGCTAGCGCCTCGTACCACACACACACACACACACACACACACACGTGTATGTATGTGTATGTGTGTGTGTGTGTGTGTGTGTGTGTGTGTGTGTGTGTGTGTGTGGTACGAGGCGCTAGCCAGGAGCATAAACATACGAGTCTTGCGTGATAGAGTTGATAGAGATGCTCTGTGGAAGGTATTAAGAATATATGGTGTGGGAGGCAAGTTGTTAGAAGCAGTGAAAAGTTTTTATCGAGGATGTAAGGCATGTGTACGTGTAGGAAGAGAGGAAAGTGATTGGTTCTCAGTGAATGTAGGTTTGCGGCAGGGGTGTGTGATGTCTCCATGGTTGTTTAATTTGTTTATGGATGGGGTTGTTAGGGAGGTGAATGCAAGAGTTTTGGAAAGAGGGGCAAGTATGAAGTCTGTTGGGGATGAGAGAGCTTGGGAAGTGAGTCAGTTGTTGTTCGCTGATGATACAGCGCTGGTGGCTGATTCATGTGAGAAACTACAGAAGCTGGTGACTGAGTTTGGTAAAGTGTGTGAAAGAAGAAGGTTAAGAGTAAATGTGAATAAGAGCAAGGTTATTAGGTACAGTAGGGTTGAGGGTCAAGTCAATTGGGAGGTGAGTTTGAATGGAGAAAAACTGGAGGAAGTGAAGTGTTTTAGATATCTGGGAGTGTATCTGGCAGCGGATGGAACCATGGAAGCGGAAGTGGATCATAGGGTGGGGGAGGGGGCGAAAATTCTGGGAGCCTTGAAGAATGTGTGGAAGTCGAGAACATTATCTCGGAAAGCAAAAATGGGTATGTTTGAAGGAATAGTGGTTCCAACAATGTTGTATGGTTGCGAGGCGTGGACTATGGATAGAGTTGTGCGCAGGAGGATGGATGTGCTGGAAATGAGATGTTTGAGGACAATGTGTGGTGTGAGGTGGTTTGATCGAGAAAGTAATGTAAGGGTAAGAGAGATGTGTGGAAATAAAAAGAGCGTGGTTGAGAGAGCAGAAGAGGGTGTTTTGAAATGGTTTGGTCACATGGAGAGAATGAGTGAGGAAAGATTGACCAAGAGGATATATGTGTCGGAGGTGGAGGGAACGAGGAGAAGAGGGAGACCAAATTGGAGGTGGAAAGATGGAGTGAAAAAGATTTTGTGTGATCGGGGCCTGAACATGCAGGAGGGTGAAAGGAGGGCAAGGAATAGAGTGAATTGGAGCGATGTGGTATACCGGGGTTGACGTGCTGTCAGTGGATTGAATCAAGGCATGTGAAGCGTCTGGGGTAAACCATGGAAAGCTGTGTAGGTATGTATATTTGCGTGTGTGGACGTATGTATGTACATGTGTGTTGGGGGGGGTTGGGCCATTTCTTTCGTCTGTTTCCTTGCGCTACCTCGCAAACGCGGGAGACAGCGACAAAGTATAATAAATATAAATATATATATATATATATATATATATATATATATATATATATATATATGAGTCTTGGCGGATGGGAAAAAATTCTCACTTCGTTCCAATAACACTGTAAAAAAAAAATCTTTTGTGCACCTCTGTAGTATCTTTTTTTCTATATTATTACTCTCTTGGAATGGACTTGTAATGTCATGGGTTGGTATAGCTGCGGCAGGAGCCTGGTAAAATGTGTGAATCTGTTGAGTGTGTCTGGGTTACTGCAGGGCGGAGCACGGGAGAGTGAGGTAGTGTGGCTGCAAGGCAGGATTTTTATTAGATCTGTCACCCGTGTGGGGGAGGGGGACTCGGCTTCCTCAGGGGGGCGTACAGAGGTTGACCAGGATGTGCCCTTACAACCCCAGTGACGCCCTGCTATAAGCCTGGCGTTACAACACCAGTAACGCCCTACTATAAGCCTGGCGTTACAACCCCAGTGACGCCCTACTATAAGCCTGGCGTTACAACCCCAGTGACACTCTACTATAAGCCTGGCGTTACAACCCCAGTGACACTCTACTATAAGCCTGGCGATACAACCCCATTGACATACTATAAGCCTGGCGTTACAACACCAGTGACACCTTAGTATAAGCCTGGCATGACAACACCAGCGACACCTTAGTATAAACCTGGCATTACAACACCAGTGACACCTTAGTATAAGCCTGGCATTACAACACCAGTGACACCTTAGTATAAGCCTGGCATTACAACACCAGTGACACCTTAGTATAAGCCTGGCATTACAACACCAGCGACACCTTAGTATAAACCTGGCATTACAACACCAGTGACACCTTAGTATAAGCCTGGCATTACAACACCAGTGACACCATAGTATAAGCCTGGCATTACAACACTAGTGGCTATAAATCTCAGGTTCCCGTGTGCTCAGTGGGTTATCGGCAGTTTTTCTATTATCAGATATTTCCTCCGTCTACTTGGGCGAACAAAAGAAGGACTTTGCCTGGATAGCTCGGTGGGTGAGAGATGCATTCGTCCGACTGGCTGAGGGCGTTATGAAGGTTAGGTGAGTTACAGGAAGGCGGCGGCGCCCCCGTCTTGCCAGCTGTCAGGCTGATGTGTGGTGCCTTGGATGACTAATGCGTCGGTCTTATTAAAGCTGGTATGTGGCCCTTGGCAAGGTTGGTATGTGACCCTTGTTAAGGCTCGTGTGTTGCGTGGCCTTTGGAAAAGGTGGCATGTGATCCTTTGTAAGGCTGGTGTGTGATTCTTGCTCAGGCTGGGTTGGTATGTGGGCCTTGGTACAGCTCCTATGTGGTCCTTGGTAAGGTAGGTATGTGAGCCTTGGGACAGCTGCTATGTGGTCCTTGGTAAGGCTGGTATGTGGGCCTTGGTACTAATGTTATGTGGTCCTTGTCAAGGCTGGTCTGTGGGCCTTGGTACTAAAGCTATATGGTCCTTGTTAAGGTTGGTATGTGGACCTTGGTACTGATGCTATGTTGTCCTTGTTAAACCTGGTATGTGGGCCTTGGTACATTTATGTGGTGCTTGTTTAGGCTGGTGTGTGGGCCATAGCACTGATGCCACGTGCAGCTTGTTAAAGCTAATATGTGGGTATTAGAACAAGCTGCTTGTTAAGGCTAGTAGATGGGTATTGGGCTTCCTTCACACCCCCCCCCCCCCCCCCCCCGCCCACCGTCCTTCGTCTTGGCAGCATCCGCGACAAACCTGTTTGTTTACCCCTCCTGACGTATGTGAACCAGAGTAATTATTTATGAATCGTTCGAATCTGTGTATATAATGAATATACTCCTGCCAGGTCAATTAGATCTGGTCTCCCTGAGGCAGCTACAATGTACTGCACTCCACGCTTCGTTTGGAAAGCATGTTCAAGAACACTCATACACGCATTTACGAATCGACATTACGATTTTTCGTGCGACGTAAGGAGGGAGGGAGAGAGAGAGAGAGAGAGAGAGAGAGAGAGAGAGAGAGAGAGAGAGAGAGAGAGAGAGAGAGAGAGAGAACTGGCTCAGTTGGCAACGTGACATTGGCGGCCTGGCTCACTACAGGTCAGGCATAACGAGGACAGATGACACTTGCTATTCTCATGTATCATGCTTAGGTAAGAGATGTCTCTATTTGCGGCTACTATTTGTGCATTACAGCGAGAGATTTGTTTCACCCGTGCTGCCCTGCTTATAAGATTGTATGTATACCTCGTGGTCACTTCTTCTATCAGTAAATACACAAAGAATTACAACCTTAATATTAGTGAAGGTCTATACAAATTGGATAGCTTTACTGTTGATAAAATTTGTAAACAACTCCCCTTCTTGTCTTGTCCACATAATAAGTTTATGATAAGCTCGTTGCCTGCCTTGGACAATCACGTGTTTACCAAATGGCGTCCTAGCTACGTCTCTTCGATGTATATCAACTGATTATTATATTTCTCTCTTGTGTCTCCCCTGATGATGTGATTATTACACGAAAGAACTTATCGTGTTTCATTTTCCCCGTGGACTCTTGGGAATATACTTAATCACGCGCAAAATTTTGATCCTTTCCAATATATATATATATATATATATATATATATATATATATATATATATATATATATATATATATATATATATATATATTCGCCATTTCCTGCGTTATCAAAGTAACGTTAAGAACAGACAACTGAGCGTGAGGGAAAATCTTCACTTGTACCCCTTCTCTGTTCCTTCTTTTGGAAAAGTAAAAACTGGAGGGAAGGATCTGCTGCCCCCCCGCTCCTTCCCCTTTTAGTCACCTTCTACGACACGCAGAGAATACGTGGGAAGTATTCTTTTTCCCCTATCCCCATGGATGATAGCCAGACATTAGCAAGACATGAAAGAATATCACCAGCGGATCTTGCCTTACGGAAGCTATACTGGTGATCAGAGAGAAGACTGTGATTTTCGAGGTGTTTAAGGATATGGGAGTTGAGAAGGGATTCCTAGACTTTGGAATTGGTGGATGTCAAAGCAATATGACGATAGTTAGAGGGGCCAGAACGGTCACCTTTCTTAGGGATGGGATGTATCAATGCATGCTTCCTTGGCAGTACATACTAGTTACCGAGTGTGTGGGATGACTTCACTGTGGTAAGTCACAGCTTAGGTTCCTGACCTGAGGGATTCCAACCTGCCTGACCCGACGATACGACCAGTTGTAGTCGACCGCTTACCCTCCCACCTGTGCCCTGTACTTTGAATGGTCTTGCTATAAAGGCGGTGTCACTCTCACACTTTTTCTGTGTACTTTTATTGTCATCTCACGAAAAACTCGTTTTTTTAAAGCGTCCTGTCACACTGCCCAGAAAAAACCATCGAGCCAGTCATGTGCTAGGACAAATGTAAACAAGAGGGCTCCGACGAATGTTCAAGCGGCTGATTCTGCAATTTATAACGGCTGTAGGGAAGCGAAACAGCAATACTCTAGAAATAACGTACTTGGGTATGTTTGTGGTTACAGCGATGAGAAACAGAGCCTTTATCATCGGCTAGTGAAGGAACTGATCATACATTAATCTTGATAGATTATGTCTGATCACTGCAATTAAAATTTCAATGCAAGTTATAAGACCCATATTACCCAATATGAGAAATAAAATCACATGAAACTGTCTCTCTTGACTTATGTTTGAATTTCTATCATTTCCCCTAAGTCAAAAGGATCTTTAAATACACCTAATCAAATGATCATTGAAGTGAAACCTTCTGACCCTGAAATGTTTTATTCATTGTCACAATTTCAAATAAGTAATTGTGCTCATTTATTCATTTCTATAACCAAACTGGGATGCTCATAATCTTGCAGCAGTTTTTTTTTAAGTGATATAAGATCTTTCTGATATGAAGTTTGCCCCCCAAACAAAATACATAAAATAACAGGGTAAAGTTATACTTAAGGGACACCACTCAGCTTTGATCCATAAATCAAAAAAAAAGAAAAAAATGAAATTGCACCAAAAAAGTCATTTTACCTGAAACTGATCCATCAAACTGGTCAAACAATGACAGGTTTTTGTGTGTTGCCAAATATTTCCAAGGTAACCAATATCATCTAGTAATATATTACATTATTGTTGTAATTCTACAGTATGTAACATGACGTCACTGTACTTTTACAAGGTTTTTAATCCAGAAGTATATGAACATACCTAGTTATGCAGTACTTGGATAAGATAGCATGCTACTACTAGGATAAGATAGCATGCCTACTACCTGGATAAGATAGAATGCCTGCTACTAGGATAAGACTGCACACCGACTACTAGGATAAGATAGCATGCCTATCTTCTTATGCTTAAGCAATCATGACACAAAGATATGACTAGTGTAGTCTTGTTGGAGATAATAAATATCTGAACTAAAATAAGGTTATATTTCATAAACGGACATAGCGTTACATAGCCTAGTCAAGACGCGACTGAGTTAGAGAGCGTGTCCTAGGCTTGGTTATGTTTATAGGTTGTAGGTGCCCCTGAACTGGCAAATCAAGATAGCAAAGATTTACCTACGTCCGAAAGTAAACATTTTTTCTAAAATAAAATGAATAAAAACGTATACACGCATACCTGATGAAATGTTTGCGAGCCCCGAAATGTGCTCGAAGAAGGGTTATATTCATATGCCTTCCTCCTCAGCTTTTACGAGTAAGATGCATCACTGTAGTCCCAAAGGCAACGATGATGTATATTTTCAATTAAAAATTCCACTGAGAGGCGTGAGCACAAAAGGTGTTACGCTAGATCACTCGACACTGGTTTAAATAAGACAATGGCACGAAGCTGCAAAGTGCACCGTGTAAGATGTACACAAACAAACGAACAACTGACATTCATCAAAATTAAAACAATATAGAATAAGAACCTTGAAAGTAACATAATAGTATTTAAAGTTTAAATTTTCTGTACAATTGATTCATAATGTTAACAAATTTTATATTTTTACAAAGATACAACAAATATTGAATATAAATCTTGATTTGAAAAAAAATGCGGAACTGTTTTCAAGTAAAAATGATATCTTTCGTTTGACTAAAAAGAAAAAGAAAAAAAACATGCATTACGCTAGAAAAAAAAAGACAGCAATGAGAAAGTACACGGAAAAAGTGCTGCTAATGTAATACCACTTTTACAGAGTATTTAACCACTTGCATATATTTCAGTTAACATTTCTTATGTTGTTTTCTAGCATCATACCTATGCATCTAGACGCAGTGCTTCCCAAGGTTTTGTAAGCTTGTGTCCGTACAGACCTTCCAGTGGTTAGTGATTCTTATACGTACCTGGAGCAGTAGGTTAGCCTCCGCACACCTATTGCGTACGCGTAAGTATACAAACTCAAGTATTGGCTCTATAACCCCATAAAGATACATCGCTACTTTAGCTTTATATCTCTGCTATCACTCCCAGATTCTTGCTCGCTGGCTGATTCATGTCCTTCACTGACATCATGCCAATACTTTATATTCCAGTCTCTCTTCCCCAGTCCAGTATTTTACACTTACCGATATTAAACTACATTTAGCACTTTCTTGTTCAGTCTGACGGTGTATCTAAGTCTCTCTGAGGTGCTATCAGATCTTGCTCCGAATTTATCACCCTCGTCTTAGTATCGTCTGCAGACTTCCTTAACAGTTTCCCCAGCAACGGCTTCACTATGGTACGTTCAGGTCCCACAAATTTACTTTCGTGGACAACGAGAGAGATTACGATATGATTTATCTCAAATTCAATATATATTTTGAAAAGGTGTCACACGAGGGATTAATGATGGAAGCACAGATGCGCCTGATGGTGATGGAGAGAAAATCTTAGATGGTGATTTAGAGACGTTTTACATGGTGGTGGAGAGACATCTTACATGATGATTTAGAGACATTTTACATGGTGGTGGAGAAACATCTTAAATGGTGATGGAGAGATATCTTAGATAGTGATAGAGATATCTCATATGGTGATGGAGAGACATCTTAGATGGTGATGGAGAGATATGAGGTGATGGGGAGAGATCTTGGGTGGTGATGGAGAAATGTATTAGATGGTGATGGAGAGAAACCTTAGACGATTAAGTCAGTGGTTGGGTCGTCGCCTCAGTTCAGATCTAGAAGATTCTCTCCCAGACCCTCTACCATATACCAACTTACGCTGATGATAGAGACAGTAGAGTACGTAGTAACAGCACATTTACAGACGATGCTAAAAAAAATGAGCGGGAAATAGATTCAGGGGTAGACCTGATAGCACTACACCGCCCGACTTCCATGCGACTGGTGGAAAGCTTTTGTTCCGTGGTAGCCGAGCGGTTTAGCTCGCTATCATTTAGATAGCTAGGGTTTGTGTATTTTGCGCCTAGTGGTAATCGTTGATATATATATATATATATATATATATATATATATATATATATATATATATATTTTTATTATACTTTGTCGCTGTCTCCCGCGTTTGCGAGGTAGCGCAAGGAAACAGACGAAAGGAATGGCCCAACCCCCCCCCATACACATGTATATACATACGTCCACACACGCAAATATACATACCTACACAGCTTTCCATGGTTTACCCCAGACGCTTCACATGCCTTGATTCAATCCACTGACAGCACGTCAACCCCGGTATACCACATCGCTCCAATTCACTCTATTCCTTGCCCTCCTTTCACCCTCCTGCATGTTCAGGCCCCGATCACACAAAATCTTTTTCACTCCATCTTTCCACCTCCAATTTGGTCTCCCTCTTCTCCTCGTTCCCTCCACCTCCGACACATATATCCTCTTGGTCAATCTTTCCTCACTCATTCTCTCCATGTGCCTAAACCACTTCAAAACACCCTCTTCTGCTCTCTCAACCATGCTCTTTTTATTTCCACACATCTCTCTTACCCTTACGTTACTCACTCGATCAAACCACCTCACACCACACATTGTCCTCAAACATCTCATTTCCAGCACATCCATCCTCCTGCGCACAACTCTATCCATAGCCCACGCCTCGCAACCATACAACATATATATATATATATATATATATATATATATATATATATATATATATATATATATATATATATATATATATATATATATAAGAAAATGAAACACGATTTAACGTAGTATACCTGCCAGACTTCAAGCCTACCACCAAGTCTACATCAACCTAGGAAATCTTAATAAGGTAAACTTTTCTAGTATTGACCATTTTTTCTATTTTTAGAAACCGTTGAATCATATTCTCACACAGAAATATGCGACTTTTTTCCTCATACTTACGATAACACTAGCTAAATGGTTGTCATGGGAACCCTGTATCGTAACGTCATCACCGAAACACATGCATATACTGTAGCATGTAATGTACTACAGCTCTCTATCACTTCACTGTAATATACTTGTTACTCCACTTTCCTCTGATACAGCAACGATGTTTCTTTGCTGTTATTAATGAATTAGACCATTTTGTTATGATACACTACAAAAGTCAGTTAACTTTATTGTAGTTAGGCCACATCGCTGTAGTACTGTATTAACTCCACATTACTCTCGTACAAAAATAGACCATATCACTGACATATGACCACATCGCTAGAATACAGCATTTATGTAACATGGCAATAATAAAGTAAGCAGCATTACTGATAATACAAGCATTAGGTTGCATCTGTAACAAAAGTAATAAGATTTATTTTCAAAACGGAAACATACAGTCGACCCCAGTTCTTTACAACGGCCAATAGGGTTCCAGCGTCTCCTGCTGGTCTGCATCCTTGTAGCATCCTTTAACCCATTTGTTTGTCCAGGGTCCACAAGGTCATTATGGATAATTATCAATCCATTACGTCACGGTTTGTGAGAAACATTGAGGTCAGAATTCCCGTCAGATGCTCACTTTCTCTTGTGACTCTACTACAACCGTCAGCCTCTTGGATACACATTCCAGGACACTGGTCGTCTGAGGATCTGAAGGCTTCAGCTGTTGTTGTGGGCGAGTGTGCTTCTCTTGGGTCCTGCTGTTTCCAACCCACCTGACGGGAGAGCTGGGGTCCACTATATATAGCTTAGCTCAGTACAGGATCTCCCTACCACCACCAGACTACTTCCCCATGTTACCCTAGTACTGGACCTCCCTACCACCACTAACTGCCTCCCCAGGTTACTCCAGTACTGGACCTCCCTACCACCACTAACTGCCTCCCCAGGTTACCCCAGTACTGGACCTCCCTACCACCACTAACTGCCTCCCCATGTCACCCCAGTACTGGACCTCCCTACCACCACCAGACTACCTCCCCATGTTACCCCAGTACTAGACCTCCTTACCACCACCATCTGCCTTCCCATGTTACCCCAGTACTGGACCTCCCTACCACCACCAGCTGCCTCCCCATGTTACCCCAGTACTGGACCTCCCTACCACCACCAGCTGCCTCCCCAGGTTACCCCAGTACTGGACCTCCCTACCACCACCAGCTGCCTCCCCAGGTTATTCCAGTACTGGACCTCCCTACTATCTCCCGAATGTCTCATCTTCGTCACCTCATGTCTTCCCCATCATTCCCCTCGCATTCTCCCCTCCCATTTCTTTCAGTCCTCTCCTTCCCCGTCCTATCTCTCCACCCCGTCCCTCACCCTCTTCATGTAGTCACTCTGGCTGCCGCCGACCTGCACTGCTCTGAAGATGCCAATTTAAATTTTTGTGGAAGCCATTGGTGAAACATTTTTGATTGTGGCTTGGCTAGCACTTCACGTCTTATTTGTTTGTTGGTCTTGTTGACGCGAGAGAGGGATGGGAGATGAGCTAAGTAGAAGTAGGGAATCGACTTGATTGTGTAAAGAGAGAGTTGAAAGGGATACGTAAATTTCCTACTGAGCTCTTTACACAACACGGGTTAGATAATGAAGGCCCAGTGAAAACCACTAATGACTGGCTATTCCTGTGTTATATATAAAATGTGTATAATACGTAATAAACAGTATATAGTACAGAGGAATTGTATACAGACAGGTTACAGAAGAACTGTTGGCTTCCATCGAGGTAACCTGCTGAAGCAACTGATGACCTATTCACTTCTTATTAATGAGAATTTACCGACTGGGAATATTCATAAAGTCTTTTTCGACATTTATGACTTTAGTAGACACTTTACTCCAGTGATTCTATTTGCTGGCACGCTCGCCTGGGTTTCAATGTCTGCTTAGATTCAAATGAAAACGTTCGAATCCTTCATAGGGTTTTAACCTTTGCTGGATGCTAAGTGTTTGCTTGGGTTCAAAGGCTTGCCTGGGTCGGATGCATCAGAAGGTTTGAACTGATTCCATAATTCAGACCTCTGCTCGAGTCGGAGTGTTTGCTGAGGTCCAGATGATGGGAAGATGTTGTTTCCTGAGCATCTCACAAAGAGCAGGACTGTTAGTGTTAATGAAGGCCATCTAGGCTGTGGTCGGTTACCACAGCTGTCAGTTATGCCAATACATATCACAGGTCTGTGAATAAGATGTTAACAATAAGACCGAGGGATCGAGTTATCACCATTTTTTTTATGAGAATACGACACGGATTTCGGTAAATTGTTAAACTCGTGGATAATCATGAGATGCTATGAAATGACATTGGTCATCTCCTGACATTAGCCAAGTGTGTTGGATAATACGACTCTCTGGGATAATGATCACCTACTGACATTACCCAAGCGTGATGATTAATACGACGTCCTGGGACAATGACTATTGATTACCATTACTTAATTGATCAACCCAAAACTGAACGATTAACCACCAGGCCAAGGAGCAACATACCATGCATCATGACGACAGTTGTTTACAGACGAAAGATGCATTTGGGCCATGACCGATGACTGACAGAATACGCTAATAGGTGATTATCACTGACTGAGACACCATCCCAGAAGTAGATGATAAATGTTAATCCACTAACACACGCCATCCTGCCTCCATAAATGATCGTTGACTGATTACACCCTTTCCTGCTGACGACACTCTCCCCCGCTGACTGCTCTCTTTACCCTGCTTACTCTCCCCTGCTGAAAACACTCTTCCCTGCTGATAATACTCTCCCCTGATAGTTGCACTCTTACCTGCTGACTACACTCTCATCCCCTTACTGCTCTCTCCCCTGCACACTATACTGTCCTCTGCTGAGTTTACAGTCACATACCACGCTCTCCACTGCAGACGACAATCTCCCCTGCTGACTACACTCTCTCCTGCTGACAACACTTTCATCTACTTCCGACACTCACCTTCTCACGACATGCTCACCTACTTATTATACTCATACGCACCATACTGACTACACCCTCACCTACTGACTACACCCTTACCTGCTGACTACACTTCCCTGCTGACTACACTTCCCTGCTGACTACACACTCCCCAGCTGAATACACACTCCCTTGCTGACTATACTCTCCCCGGCTGATAATACTCTCCTCTGCTGACTATGCTCTGCTGATTACACTTTCACTTACTAACTACACTCTCTCCCTTGTTGATTACATTTATCCCTACTGACTGCACTCTTCCCTTCTATGTACACACTCAACTGCTGACTATTCTCCCCCTCCATGCTATACTTTCCTATCCTTACCCCTTATTACTCTGTTTTTCATGTATAATTGGGTCTCACCCTCCTCTCTATCTTTATTCTACCCATTACTCGTATTTCAAGTACACGATTACTGTTTGTCATGCTTCACCACCCTATTCCTTCCTTCCTCCCTCTCTGTCCCTACCCATCCCTAACTGCATATGTCTCGATCTTTCCTCCCTCTGGCTCACTGCTTGGCCTTAACAATTGAGGTAACGCAGGAGGTCCCACGCGCTGGTCTGTCTAGCTTTTACTTGCAGAGGAATACAAAGGAACTCAAGCAACAACAGACCACTGGGTCCTAACGAGGTCGTTTGTGTTGGTATAAGAGAACAGAGACTCGTGGATCAATGCGGGAAGAGTTATAAGACATACACATATTTCAGAGCGAAAAACGTGTAAAGTTTTCACCTAAATAAGGATGCACAAAAAAGAATCAGTCGTGGATATGAAGTGAAGTGTTTGTGAAGTTCGTTCTTAAACGTATCCATGGTACTACTTTCAACTGCTCTACTTGGTAAATCATTCCATATGCTAACGATCCTGTTGAGGGGATACGTTATGCATGCTTGTGTGCTTTAGTTAACAATTCCTGGGAAGTGTTTATTGATACACTGCTCAAACTTTTTCATAAGAAGAAAACCTGGTGTTTTGACATCGAATTTAGCAACAGATGGTGATGGCTGGTAACGAATACTATGCCTCGGGAGGATATGGATAGTATGCTCTCTCTCTCTCTCTCTCTCTCTCTCTCTCTCTCTCTCTCTCTCTCTCTCGTTAACAAGCCCCATCCTGATACTAGATATAACGATACAGGGAAATACAATGGAATTCAAACAAGCAACCCGGCCGTTGGGTCCTTTCGACGCTGTGTTTGTGATGGTGGAAGACATCAGAGAACTCACAGGTTAGTGTGGTAAAAGATAGAAGGTATACAGATGATTCGCGGAGAATAACCTGCAAATTGTCATTGTGACTAAGGAGGCGCAAGTAATGTAAGTCGTCAACTTGGAACGAAGAATTTATCACGTCTGTTCTTAAATGCATCTACAGTACAGCTTTCAACCACTCTATGTGGTAAATCGTTCCATATGTTGACAACCCTGTTGGAGGAACACTACTTGGCCTTTTTCGAGGTAAGATGTTTGCCCACGAATTTGTATCCATTACTACGAGTAAAATCAGACGAATCAAATCTGCAGTAACCTGATAGATCAAGATTATCAAAGCCTTTGATCATTATGAATACTTGCAATAGATCACATCTTAACTTTCACTTTTCTAACCTCAATAGATTCAAGTCGTTTCATCTGACCTCGTAGGGTTTGTTCCTCCGTCCGGGAATCGTCTTTGTAACTCCGACTAATTGGATTAGGTCACTTTCAAGCATATTTAGGTAGAGTCCACGCTCAGTGCTACTAGAAAGGGATTCTCCTCATTGAGATACCGGCATGTTAGACTCTCCTACTATAATGAAACGTTTCTCACTACATATTACTTTTCACTTCGTAAAATCTCTCGTTTACCTCTAGTGTCTGTGTGTGTGTGTGTGTGTGTGTGTGTGTGTGTGGGGGGGGGGGGGGGGGGGAGGATTATGAACCAGTCCTACTGCTGTTCTGTACGTATTTCATCTTTGATTTATACAAATATAAAGTCGACATTCTCGACGGTTTTAACATTTCTTTTAACCATGGGATTTTAAATGAGCTTTAACAAAGAGTATGGTATCACCATCTATTTTTTCCCCCCATCCTTATTAAATAGAGAGTACCCTGGAATTGGGTATGCCGCGAGGAAATCTCTATTGCTGATACCTTAACCAAGGTTCAGAAATGGCGATTATATCATGATCTTCTAAAGCTGTTGTCACTCTCAGATTCTATTACTGATACTCCGAATGTTAACATAAAACAATTTGAGATGAAACTGAAACCCATTTGGAAAGGACCTTACGGATGGGGATGGGTCTGCTCCACACGGGCTGCGTTTTTTGTACCAATGTTTGTGTCATGAACAAGAACAGTCAGCCCAGCCAATATCAATACCTAAAGTCAACAGGGAGGTGCTGAGTGTGTGAGTACACATGTCACCCACAGTCCCAACACCTCTCCAGTCCCCCACACGAGTCCCACGTTATTGCAGGTCATTCACGTCCCCATGGCCTCACCTGGGTTCGACTCCATTGATTGGAAAGCCATTATTTTGATTATACTGTTGATCCCAAGGAGACCATTAAGACTACCATCCTTTACCTGAGTTCGTTACGATGTTGTCTCCTATAACCTGAACTGGTACAACTGGTATCACAGAGGTACGGGCCTGGTGCCCTTGTACCTCAGTGTTCCTAGTCCCTAAGATATTATAAAGTTCCTAGTACCATTTTCTGGTGCTCCAGTATTCCTTGTATTCGGTACGGTATTACAAAGTCTTCAGTATCTGGTCCCGATAATTCAAGCGATATCCCAAATATTTGGGCCCGGTATTTCAATATTCGCAGTACACATTTCCAGTACTTTGATACCCGCACTGGCCGCTCGTGGTATTCCATCACTAGCTCCCGGTACTCCAGTACCCCAGTATCCGTTCACGACGCGCCATTAACCTCAGTACCTGTGTATGATATTCAATCGCCCTGATACCCGCTCCTAGTATTCCAATACCCCGGTACTCACTTCTCTACCTCCATGCCCGGTAGTACAGTATTTCTAAGCATCCACTCCCTAATACCTGACCTTGCCACACCATAACCCTCGTATCCGCTCCCGTTACTACAAGAACCCCAAGTACCACCTACCACTGGCATCTCCAGTACTCGCCCCTGGTACCCCGGGATTCCCTTGTGCCCGGCCTCAGCACTCCGCCCCCACCATGAGCGGTGGAGGAGCGGCCTCGGTGTCAAGCGGCGACGGGTCTGGGGATCAGTGTCGTCGCGTCGGCGCTAGACACTGGGTCAGCAATACTGAGCCACTCATGCACGGGATAAGATCGCAAATTCTCACAGAGGGTTGAGGATGTCTGGTATATCCCCCCCCTCCTCTCCACGCCCCCTTACGCCCTCCTCCACCACTAATATCTCTCAAAACTTTGGCTGACGTGTGTGTGTGTGTGTGTGTGTATGTGTGTGTGGTAGTGGGTCGCGTTGTGCGTGTGGTTTATTTACAAGTGGTTTTTCGCCACCACCTCATCGATCTCGCTCAAACGTCATGGAATCCGTTGACGAATAAAAGTTTCCGAGAAAACTTTGATATGATAACAAGTTCCTTTATGATATATGCGATAACGGATTCCTTCGTGATCTATATGATAACGGGCTCCCTGGTAGTTTATAAGATAGTGACCCCAATAATTTCATAACTACATAAAGTGGAAAAACCATTACAGACTTGAATATCTAAAGTCTCAAATTACCGTTACTAGAGCAGCTAGTTAAGTACTTTCCCATACTACATACTGACCAACACTTTCAAACTTATAACTCTACCCAACGACTCACGAAGAGAACGTTACGAACAAAGTTCCTCGACGAAGTTCCAGACGAAGGATGACTATCATCAGCTACTACAAAAACATAGATGTAATTCCTAGGAATTCCATCCATGTAATGTATCGTGTACTGGAGACGCAACGAGACATATCTCTCGAATATGACTGAAGATTTCGGTGGGTCACGTGGAGCTGGTGACCTTGTGGTGGTTACACGAAGGTTCTCTACGTTAGGAATCACTGGCGGGAAATTGATCTACTTAGGTTGTCGTTCATGCCCCCTGGTGCATATATAGGGAAGCCTTCTATCCGCTCGTGTCAGGATATAACAAAGGTGATTTGCCCTAGCAGAAAGTTGGCTGGTTGTTGAGGATTTAGGTCTGTAGACTGCCAGGGGTCATCAAGGCCTTTAACGTCAGGTTATAACTAGCAATGTGAAGGACTTGAACACTTCCTTCAGGTGTTCAAGATCATTCTAAGGTTTAGGCCTACCGAAACCCGACAACGACATCTTCGAACCGCCGCTCGAACTAACGAGAAGCATCCTCAAGTGTTCAAATTAATCGTTAACACCCTATATGCTTAATTCATGTATGGCCCGTGATTAGCAACAGGTTGGTTGGGTGTTTGGGCTTCAGGCCTATCGGCAGCCAGGGTCATTAAGACCGTCAACGCCTACCAAGGCCACATCCACTAGCCGTAGAATCTTTTAACACCTTCCTCGGTCAAGAAAACTCTTTGAGACCAGCTACCCTCTCACTGTGCCTGTGGCCAATGTAAACAACAGTTCTTATGGGGGAGTTAGTGTGTGTGTGTGAGAGAGAGAGGGGGAGAGTGAGAGAAAGAGCGAGAGTGGGGTGGGAGACTGACTGACTAACTGACGGACAGAAACAGAGTGACTGACTGACTTACTGCAGACAGACAGAAACACAGAATGACTGACGGGCTGACGGACATACAGAAACAGAGTGACTGACTGACTGACAGCAGACAAACAGAAACACACAATGACTGACTGACTACCTGGAGACACGCAGAAACAGGAAAACGTAGGACATTCTCCTGTACGCGTTTTCATACTTCCATCTGTATATTCCCACTGTAGGTGTAGGGTATATATCCCATATTAGAAAAACTCACTCATGGCGGAAGAACCATCATGGCGATGAACCCACCTGATCCCGAGGACCCAAGTTACCAAGGCCGACTGCCGCCGCATCCCCATGAGGAAGCGACCAGCTTTTTGCTCACATTAGTTTAACTGGTTTTTGTCTATGTTTGTGTTCAGGTAAAGCCACCACGAGGCTCGACGCTGTAGGTTTAACTTACGAACTCTCAACCTTCTGTATACATTACGAAATACCTTACTATGGTCGTAAAGGTCTTCCATTCATAAAGTCGATGATTTCGGGGTCTTTACCCCCACAGTTCGGTCTCGGACCAAGGTGTCATCTCGCTTCCCTGCCCAGCCAGGCTGTTGGAGGCCGCCGTCCGCAGAACTAAGTGATTCAGGAATGCTTGAGTGTGTGTGTGTGTGTGTGTGTGTGTGTGTGTCTTGGCACTCGTTTGTGCCTCATGAGCCTGGTTGGTTAGACAATCACAGAGGATGTTATCTGGTAACGCCTGTACATGTTAATGTCTGTTGTTTCCGAAGGACCTTCCCTCCACACCACAGATAGATAGATAGATGGATAGTTTATTGACCGCTGCTTCAATTACAAATAATGCATTATAATTCATAAAACGTATAAAAGAAGTTGACAATGAAATTTAAAACCAAAACAGCCCTAGTCCACAAAATAATGACACACAATGCGGAAGATTAAGTTAATCCTGACGTAAATTACTAAGCTGACGCCATTATTCATACAACGGTAAAGTATCATCAATCAATTGGTATGACGTTTCATGCTTAATACCTTCACCAAAAATGTCTAGCAGCCTCATAATATCATGCTGTCTTCATATGTTACTGTTAAGGGACACCCACCTCCACCACATGTCTCTCTGTCTGGATAAGGCCACAAACATTTTAACCCTTACTCTTCTCTCCTTCAAAGACGGCATATTGAGAATCTGTAGCCCCCCCCACCCCCCTTTTTCGTAACTTATTCTGGTATCATCTTTGTTGTTGTCCTCCTCTGGACTTTTTCCATTAGCTCTTCGTGTGTGTGTGTGTGTGTGTGTGTGTGTGTGTGTGTGTAAATAGATACATAGATAGATGAATAAGTATCGGTTTATTGGATTTAGGCCAGCCATTCATCTTAAAAATACACAGTTAACGTATTCCAGATAGAAGTGGGAGTTCATGTTGGTTTCAAGTGACCCAGTCATAAGAGAGCACAAGATCAAGATGGGCTGGATATGCCTACCTTGGGTAAGCATATGTGTGAGGCACATCTACACAGACAGTGTGGCAGACATACGGGAATGTTTACCTCAGAATCTATGCGAATGATATATGAAAAAAACTGTACGTATGTGTATCAATACGAATATATGTTTAAACAGATGTATATATCAATGAATGTATGTATGTATGTATGTATGTATGTATGTATGTATGTATGTATGTATGTAAGTCGGGAATTCTCTTCTCTCAAGGGAACGGTGCTGGAGGAGAGAGATCACATTCACGATTTAAATTCAAATTTGAATCGTTCCGATTCAAAAGGCTCGGACGGTTAGGACTACATCTGGGTCGCTGGCTCCATAACAGTTTCCAGTCGTGGACTGTAACCAGTTGTGGCTTTGTACGCTGGCTAGAGCTGATATGTCGTTGGCTAGAGCTGTTTTATCGTTGGCTAGAACTATCACATCGTTGGCTAGAGCTGTTATATCCTTGTCCAGAGCTATTACATCGTTGTCTAGAGCTGTTGTATTGTTGGCTAGAGCTGTTATATCGTAGTCTAGAGCTGTTATATCGTTGGCTAGAGCTGTTATGTCGTTGTCTAGAGCTATTATATCATTGTCTAGAGCTATTATATGGTTGGCTAGCGCTATTATATCGTTAACTAGAGCTGTTATATTGTTGTCTAGAACTATTATATTGCTGCCAAGAGTTAATATATCGTTGTCTAGAGCTGTTATATCGTTATCTAGCACTGTTGTTTGGTCGTGTAGAGCTCTTATATCGTTGTCTAGAAATGTTATATTGTTACCAAGAGCTATTATATCGTTATCTAGAGCTGTTATATCGTTGCTTAGCGCTGTCATATCGTTGAGTCTTTGTCACCGTGGCTGTAAAAGAAGAAAGATTATTGGCAGAAAAGAAGAACGCGGATGAACTCGCTAATATCCAAAAAAGCTGTGTTGAATGTTGGCCATGAATACCTGAGTTTTTATCTTTTATTGATAAGGTGATTAGAGGAGAGGAAGAAGAAAGACGGAACAGGTCAAGTGGTGGTTTGAAATTGATGAGAAGACTCGAGTGTGTACTGGTATAAGGTTTAAGATTTTTGATGCGCGAGGATGATTTTCTGGAAGTGTATTGAATATCTCCGGCAAACTGGGCTTGCGTACGTTTTTTATTTTTCACGCTGGAAACTCCAGTCACGGACAAAAACGCACATCAAGGCCGAAAAACCTGTATTTTAGAAAGAGCCAGATCATAGTTATTGGGATAGTCATGAGAAGGTAGAGTTGTAAAATTTCGAGGTGTCGGGAAAGAAACAGTTTTCAAAACGGCCCACCCTTGAGTTGCCAACGGCCACTTAGTAATCATGTGACGCAACAGCTTGCGTTGTCTACTTACTGGTGAAGTCATACAAACTGCCAGATCTCAGGTCCAAAAAACAAAATAATAGATAGCTATAGAAGAGGGAAAGTGAACCAAAATTGTGGAGTAAGGCAGTTGGGTCAAGTTTCGAAGTTAACCTGGGAGAGGTGATAAGTCGGACCGCTTTCGACTCGGCTCTTTCAAGTAAGGATACAGAGCTAGAACCACCACAGATGTGAGAGCAGTACTCCATAGAAGGACGAATCAATCCTTTGTATCAACGGAGCAACTGCTCGGAAGAAAAGAAATATCCACCTAAACAGGACACCCACTTCCTTAGAGGCAGACTTAGCTATTCCTGTAATGTTGGGTTTCCAAGATAGAGTGGGTGTTAGAGTAATACCAAGTATGTTCATAGAGTTCAGAAATGGGATTACATAACCGTCAAAGGAGAGAGGAAAGGCATGGGGAATTTTCGATAGATTTATGAGCAGAAACTGGGTCTTAGAGGCATTAAATTTAACCAGATTTCGTCCTCCCCACTGACATATTCTATCCAATTCTGAGTTTACTGAGGACGTTGAGTTGAAACGAGATGCAGATCGAGTGAGGAGAGAAGTAGCAGATTGAGGGATGTGGAGAAATGCAGTGTTGAGTCGTCAGCGTATGAGTGCATTTGGTTATTTGTGAAGGAAAGTATATCGATGATAAAAAAAAAAAATAGTGTAGAAGACAGGACAGAACCTTGAGAGACACCTTTGTTGATGGGGAATGGGAGAGAAATAGTAGATGTCAAAGCAGTTTGACGATAGTTAGAGGGGCCAGAACGGTCACTCTTCTTAGGGATGGGATAGACCATTGCATGCTTCCAAAAAGATTAGATCTGGTTTTTAAAAAGAAAACGGAACAAACGAGCAAGCACAGGTGCAATTTCAGGGGCACGCACTTTCAGTGCCCGGGGATGAATACAATATGGACCATAGTCCTTGCTTGTGTCCAGAAAAAAGAGCGCATTTCGGACAGTACGAAAGGAGATTACGGGAAGAGGCATAGGATTAGTAAGAGGAGCATCAGGGGGTGGAAGAATGTTAGAACCATCCCATGTAGAGTTAAAGAGAAACGAGAACCAGAGTCGCTTGTCCAGGAGACAGACAGCAACAGAACCGTCAGAATGGAAAAACGAGGGAAAGGTGACGTGACTGAAGTTGTTAGAGATGCCCTTAGCTAAAGACCAAAAAGACCTATCAGTGGATGGCGAGGAGAGGTTATCACACTTCCTTTGAATAAAGGAACGCTTGGCCTCACGGATAACGTGCTTGCAGTGATTACGGGCGGTGGTAATTGCTGAAAGGGAGTCAGAGGAAGGGGAGTTTTTCCAAGCTCGATATGCCCAATCCCTTGCCTGATTGGCCTCAGATCAGGAACGGTTGAACCATGAGTTGAAAGGAGAGGTTCGTGTTGGAGGAGAGGGAATCTCTGCTATACGTTTGTATCCTCTGTAATTCCATTATGCATGATTTGGAGGCGAGGAACGTTGGTATATGCGAGTTAGTTAGGACAGGTATTATCATGGTCTTGATCATGTACAATTTCTGGTTTTCTGGAAGGTGCCAGAATCTAGGCAGACTGGTGAGGGCCACCTTTCCTTGCGTGGATCTCTCGCTGGTATGACGATTATCAAACCCCTTGATGTCAGTGTGGGACCCAGGACTCTGCAGCTATGTCGTCGGGTTTTACTCTTCCTAGCACCTCTGTATCAAATTTGTTTCTGTTTGGTCTTATCTTCCAGTCTTTTTCGAATTTGTTGAGTCTGGTTGCCTCTGACTGAGCTAAGCGAGTATGTTCTGAGAGTTACATACATCCATCCATCCATACATACATACATACAGACATACATACATACATACATACATACATACATACATACATACATACATACATACATAAAGATGTCAGTGGAAGAACAATCAGGATGATACATGAAGCAGTGGAACCCGCTCGCCTCAGTGATCATAAGGTTTTACTAATGGAGAACGTCTAGTACAGGGAGACAGACTGGGAGAACGTACACTCTCATGGAGACACTCATGGGGGCTTGAGTTGTCAAAGCTGTAAACAGACAAATGTCCTGTCCCAGGACGTGACTGAGCACGCTAGAATCAGATGGAACAATACACCATTATTTTTAGATCTTGTCTTCACACATAGTAACATGGAATCTGAGAACATCGTTTATGATACACCAGCAGGAAAGAGTGATCGCATAGTGAAGGACTTGATTATGTCGTAAATGAGGACATAAACAGAACTGAGATTAAGCCAGACTCGAAAAGATGTAATCACACACACTACACGGAGTTGTGTAATCATACACACTACACAGGGATGTATGATCATACACTACACAGAGATGGATAATCATACACACTACACGGATGTATAATCATACACACTACACGGATGTATAGTCATACACTACACAGAGATGTATAATCATACACTACACAGCTATGTATAATCATACACACTGCACAGGGATGTATAATCACCAATACTCCACAGGGATGTATAATCATACACTACACAGGGATGTATTATCATGCACACTACACAGGAATGAATGATATTAATGAGGACACGACCAGAGAGATGGTGTTCAGTTTTACAAGATATAGGTCATTGTTCTGGAAGGTTTTATGATATCTGAAGTGAGAGAATGGGGACCACGGGGGCACCTTTTGCCTCTAATGCAGAGGAAAAGGTTAGGAGAGAGAGAGAGAGAGAGAGAGAGAGAGAGAGAGAGAGAGAGAGAGAGAGAGAGAGAGAGAGAGAGAGAGAGAGAGAGAGAATGTGGCTCAATAAAAGATGTCACAAAGTAAATGAGCTCGGGAAGGTCGTGTCAGGAGGATGAAGACGGCAATACAGCCAGCCGTCATCTGGAAAGTATGAGAGAGAGAGAGAGAGAGAGAGAGAGAGAGAGAGAGAGAGAGAGAGAGAGAGAGAGAGAGAGAGAGAGAGCAAGAAATGAGTAGAGCAGGGATACAAAGGAGGAACAAAGAAACTTTGCAGAGATTAGTATGGACATGGCTGGAAATAATCCAAAAAACTTTTCCACGACTTCATTAGGAGTAAATTGTCGGTTCAAGAGCGGCTAATCAAGCAAAGAAATTCAGTGGGAAGAATTGTAGAGGTTGATGTAAGGATAAGTGAGGAGCAGAATGACAAGCTCAAAAGTGTTTTCACAGTGGAATAAACTATTGTGTAAAAAACAAAGGATCACCCCCAGCGTGTTTCATAAACTCAATAGGTTTATGTTGTCAGTATAGCATATACAAAAAAGAAAAAAAAATACGACAAAGCCGATGAATCAGGAGGGTAAAGTCACCGAAGACGACGAAGGTTTATATATAGAGTTGAATACTAAGTTGGGACGAGAGTCGAACGCTGGAAAGCACTAGCAACGTAATTCAGGAAATGTGAAGGTTCGTGAAGGATCCACAACTATAACACGTTCACGGTGCAGATGGTATCTCGCTATCTGTACTTAAAGAGCATTAAGGAATCCCTGAATTAAAGCAGAGGATGTTCTTTAAGGATGTCCTAAAATAAGGTAGTGGATGAGAGTATATGTATCCGTACTCGTATGTGCGTCTTTGGCTGATAGGATCAACTTGAGGAACAAGATGAGTTTAGAGGAATACCGTGTAAAGCGAATCTCTCGCTCTTGCACGAAAGACTATGCGAAAGAGTAAGGGGTGAGCGGACTGCGTCTTTGACTACCAGAAAACCTTAGGTTCGTTCCTGATAGAAGAATGATCGAGAGTTAGGACTTCCAAGCGGTGCCAGAGGAAGATTTCGTAAATAGACTGAGAGTCAGAGTCAGGAGAGACTATGGAAAATGCATCAGGCTCAGTGAATGAAACAAGTGTGGTTCCTCTAGAGTCGGTTCTAGCACCATAGTTATTGCTGATATATATATATATATATATATATATATATATATATATATATATATATATATATATATAGATGACTTACCAAAATTATTGGGTCATATGTACACATACCAATGATACAAGGATCATGAATGAAGCGCAGAACATTTGGAAGAGTATGTCGAAATGGCACAAATGCAAAAGATGGCCAGACAAATGATAGATAAAGTTCACTAAGTGTGAAATATGATAACCCAAGAGATAACAACAGCCACGTCTTATACTGAAATACTGGAAAAAATCACAAAAACATTTACCAGAGAAAGGAAAGTTGCAATTGACATCATGCATGATGATTCTCCAGAGAATTACGTCATGAAGGTCATGAATGAAGCAAACTACATCTTTGTCACTGTCAGCATTACCGTCAAGTATACAGACAGAGATGCTGTTCAGGAAGACATCCATGTCTCATGTTCAACCTAAGTTAGAAAATACATCAGCCATTTCGTTTACCTCTCCGTAGAACACACGCAACTGCTTGACAAGGTGCAACGCAACACAAATAGAAATGCTTGACAAGGTGCAACGCAACACAAATAGAATTGTTTGACAAGGTGCAATGCAACGCGAATAGAACTGCTCGACAAGGTGCAGTGCAGCACAAATAGAACTGCTTGACAAGTTGCAGTGCATCACAAATAGAACTGCTTGACAAGTTGCAGTGCATCACAAATAGAACTGCTTGACAAGTTGCAATGCAACACAAATAGAACTGCTCGACAAGGTGCAATGCAACACAAATAGAACTGTTTGACAAGTTGCAATGCAACAAATAGAACTGCTTGACAAGGTGCAACCAACACAAATAGAACTGCTCGACAAGGTGCAGTGAAACACAAATAGAACTGCTTGACAAGTTGCAGTGCAACACAAATAGAACTGCTCGACAAGGTGCAGTGAAACAAATAGAACTGCTTGACAAGTTGCAGTGCAACAAATAGAACTGCTCGACAAGGTGCAATGAAACACAAATAGAACTGCTTGACAAGGTGCAACACAACACAAATAGAACTGCTCGACAAGGTGCAATGAAACAAATGGAACTGCTTGACAAGTTGCAATGCAACACAAATAGAACTGCTCAACAAGGTGCAACACAACACAAATAGAACTGCTCGACAAGGTGCAATGCAACACAAATAGAACTGCTTGACAAGGTGCAACGCAACACAAATAGAACTGCTCGACAAGGTGCAACGCAACACAAATAGAACTGCTCGACAAGGTGCAACGCAACGCAAATAGAACTGCTCGACAACGTGCAATGCAACACAAATAGAACTGCTCGACAAGGTGCAATGCAACACAAATAGAACTGCTCGACAATGTGAAACGCTACGCACATGGAACGACATGGGGTCCAAGACAAGACGTAGGGAGAAGCACCAGACTGTAATGGGAGTTACGGGGAGAGAAGGGAGGGCCTCATGCTGCCCACTGTGGACGGGAAGACAGCCAGCAAAACGAGGAACATCTCGAGTCCTCGAAGACCACGAGGATTTTGGTGCAGTCATGTTTTCTGACATTCTAGAAACTACACAACCTGAGGCCGTAATGGAAAACAGAGGACGTAAAGGAGAAACTAAAAGATGTAATGAGAAACAGAGGACGTCACGAGGAACCAGAATAGATAACGGAAAAACAAGAGGACGTAACGGAGAACCAGATCACGTCATGGAAAACAGGAGGACGCAAATGGAAACCGAAGGAAATGACAGGAAAGCCAGAGGAATCTACAGTTAAACCAGAGGAAGCAACGGGAAACCAAGATCATGTCATGGAAAACAGGAGGACGCAAATGGAAACCGAAGGAAATGACAGGAAAGCCAGAGGAATCTACAGTGAAACCAGAGGAAGCCACGGGAAACCAGAGGACACAACGGTGAACAGAAGAAATAACGGGAAGCTAGGAGAGCAAAGTGTCAGGAAGGACGTCAGGAAACTTCAGCAACAGAGTATTAAACATACACAACGGTAAGTGAAAGCATATGCTATTTTGGGGGAATTGAAAACTTTGTTTATTAAGAATGCAAGTTAGATCTTCCTCCTCTCTCCTTGAGTCCACTTAGTTACATACACTTTATACGTAGACACATATTCACGTGTACACACACACACACACACACACACACACACACACACACACACACACACGCACGCACACAGACACACAAACACGACCAAGTACAGCCTCCCCCCCCCACACACACATACACACGCGCGTGCGCACACACACACACACACACACACACACACACACACACACACACACACATGCGACTACAGAGCGTGACGTAATATCCAGTGTGTGTGTGTGTGTGTGTGTGTGTGTGTGTGTGTGTGTGTGTGTGAGCGGGCCCAGGCTTCAGCACCAGACATCCTCCCGTATAAACCAGTCACTCCCAGATGCTCCGCCTTGACTTACATACCCTTATATTACCTCGGTGAGGGCTCCTCCACAGCTGCCACGCTAACACTACACCTCAATGAGGATCAGAAATTCTAGTTTCAAAGTCTCTCTCTCTCTCTCTCTCTCTCTCTCTCTCTCTCTCTCTCTCTCTCTCTCTCTCTCTCTCTCTCTCTCTCTCTCTCTCTCTCTCTCTCTCTCTCTCTCTCTCCTCTCTCTCTCCTCTCTCTCTCTCTCTCTCTCTCATAAAGGAGGTGAAAAACCTGTCTTTTACAAGAGAGTCACTCCTTAGCTGTTCAGGGAAGACATGAGATGGTGCAAAAGATCCAAGCTTAGCGGTATAGAAGAGAGCATACGGAAAAGGTAGAGCTCCCAAGCTTAACGTTGTACTCCCAAGCTTAACTGTGCGAGAAAGCTGACAAAATCACAGTTATATAAACCGGTGTCATTTAGGTTATCAGACATATCTGCTGCAGCTGGTGGAAGAAATGAGAGAACACATTTACTTCCTCCAGGGCTTCAATATTCGCTTAGGTCTTCCGGCCCATCGGGTTGCTGGGGGGAGGCGGCCAAGCGTCGGCAAGGGCGGTGAGGAACGCGAGCTGCGCCGACACCTACATCACGGTGGAGAGGACGTGTGCTGGTGTGTGTGGAGAGGACGTGTGCTGGTGTGTGTGGAGAGGACGTGTGCTGGTGTGTGAGGAGAGGACGTGTGCTGGTGTGTGTGGAGAGGACGTGTGCTGGTGTGTGTGGAGAGGACGTGTGCTGGTGTGTGAGGAGAGGACGTGTGCTGGTGTGTGTGGAGAGGACGTGTGTTGGTGCGTGAGGAGAGGACGTGTGCTGGTGTGTGAGGAGAGGACGTGTGTTGGTGCGTGAGGAGAAGACGTGTGTTGGTGCATGAGGAGAGGACATGGAGACTTGGATGTCTCAGCACATGACAGTCGGGTCCAGACCTATAAAGTGTGGTCCGTCTGCTGCTGTCATTCTCACGACGATTCTTGCCAGTCAATTTCTCTTTGGAGATCCTCCCTTTTGTTTTTAATCCAAGATGGCTCTCTCGCTTCGCTGTAGACCAACTCCCTCACGACAGATACATAATAAAAGTAAATATAGATTCCTACAAGTCAAGACTGGGAACAGAGACTCTGATGTCAGGTTGCTGGAGGAACAGGCTAATGTAATGTAAACGCGAGTTTGATTATCTCTTACACAACTGGTTCGTCTCACGTCTGTTAATGTTAGCGTTGCTGTCCATTACCAGAGTTCTACCTCGTTATGAGGTTGTTCCGTTATCCAGTGGATTCCCCACCTAGGGCAGCATGAACACATATGTGACCATTTCCCTGCGAATCCGTATGTCTAAGTATCAGGTTCAGGCTCCCAGTTCTGTGTCCCAGAGTCGGGGTGAATGACCCGCACAGAGGAGGATTGGATTAATTCAAACTATTCGTTTTTAGAGTTCGAACGGAAGCCCCACCATATTGAAGTTCTTGCCCCGCTCCTCTCGCACAAAACCGTACATTAAATCGTGTCTTCTGTGCATCTAAAAATCGTGTATCAGACGTTTTAAGATATATATGAATGTCGCAAATTCTCATTCTAAGTGCCAAGAAAAGCTGTCCCCACGAAGGAAAAAAATGTGAGAGGTGGTCTTAAGGTATCGCCAAGTGATGGAAGTTCACCTCAAACCTAAGGAATCCTCGACCATACTGCGCCAGCATGTATCTGGACCGATCGATCCAAAAGGTCGTTGATATGAGGTATTCAGACCATCATAAACAAACAGACGTCTCGAAACAGCAACAGCATTCATCCAAGCCCTTGGAACTCTAGGCACTTGCCCTCATGGAACAAGAACACATGAACACGAATCTTTCTGCCACATCCAAGATGTTCACGGAACAACACACATTAACTTGGAACACAAATGAAACGTCTTGATATAAGCTCGAATGAGTCTGAGACGCGACTTAACGGCCCAAAAAGCTCGTCTTCTCCACCCAGACAGGCATCCAGACACCAGGCTCTGGAAATAAGAACCAAACTCCAGTGACGTGGCCGGTCACAGCTCCAGGAGGCGCCAAGTGACCTCTGCAGGAACGGGCAAATCCAGCTTTGCACACGTGGGTTGGGGGGGGGGGGGGTTCCTCCTCCCCAAGGGCTCTAGAACATGCATCGTCAATACAAAGATTGGGTCATTACCACAATCATCAGAAGATTGGGCTCGTCACCACAGTCGTTAGAAATGAAGCCTTTTCAAGCATGATTAAGATGGTTAATCATTTTCAAACTCAGGTACATCTCCTATCCATGTCAGGAGTGGGGAGGAACGTACAACCCTCCCGTACCGCCTTACCCCCTGCTCCTGTCTGTGTCAGCTGCTGTGAGGGTGTGGGCCATTCCATGTCTAGCGGGGAGGCAAGCAGTGTCTGGCCCCAGCCCGGCTGGGTTAAAGGCGAGGCATTGCTTGGAGCTTTATTTATAGAGCGGCGCGTTGTGGATCATGATGAAATATTTGTATAGTAAGGTGAGGGAGGGGTAGGAGGGGGGAAGTGGGTGCACCACGAGTGATAAACACCTCAGGGGAGACTTGATGATCTATTATACTGAGAGAGAAGATTCAGGGCACACGATGAACTACAGAGTAACACACGCACTCTGTATTAAACCATTCACACGCGCTCGCGCGCAAGCATACACGCCTACGCGCACGAGCATGCAAACACACACACACACGCACACACACACACACATAAACAAGGAGATAGAGAGGCAGTTAATAACTCACACTTGCACGCGCGGGTGTGTATAGGAGAGAGAGAGAGAGAGAGAGAGAGAGAGAGAGAGAGAGAGAGAGAGAGAGAGAGAGAGAGAGAGAGAGAGAGAGAGAGGTGTATGTACCAGATTTCGCCAAAAGGCAGAACTGGCGCGTAACGGAGGAGAATCTAAAGCTATGAAGCGGTAATTACCTATTTGCAGTGCATGGGGAAGGAGTTTTACTACTCCCGGGACTCCATCTCTCGAACATCCTCTGTTGTCATTGGACCTTTTAAACGTGTGTATGCTGTCTACATTGACGACATTCCCTTTCAGCTTATTCCATTCATCCACCACTTATACTGTAAAAGTATTTCACATCTTTTTTTCAACAAGTTTATTGCTTGATTTCATGTTATGTCCTCTGGTTGTTCTATCTCTACATCTTTCGAAGAACTGTTCACTGTGTACGTCATCAGTTTGGTTTAGAAACTTAAAGGTCGTGATCAGATCACCCAAACTCATCTCTTTTCCAATATGGGGTTGATCCAAAGCCTCTAGCACTTTCCCTGTAACTCTCCTCTCTTAACTCTGGTATCATCTTTGACGTCTTTCAGTGGACCTTCTCTACCGCTTTTTGTGCTTTGTTAGGTACGGTGTGTATGCTTATATGTATGTATATGCATTTTCATTTGTATCTGTGTGTATATGTATGTATCTGTGTGCGTTTGTGTATGTGTGGGCAATTAGATACTTGTGAATGCAGGAGAGAGCCACATATACATTCGTGGGCCCAGGTTGTGAGTCTAGGTTGTGACAGGCCCAGGTTGTGAGTCTAGGTTGTGACAGGCCCAGGTTGTGAGTCTAGGTTGTGACAGGCCTAGGTTGTGGGTCCATGTTATGGGCCAAGGTTGTGGGCCTAGGTAGGTGTCTTTCTTCTCTGCTTCACCCCGCACGTAGACTGCTGGCATTCAGTCCACAAACAGTCAGTCCCTCTATCTCACACGTAACACTTGACAACACGTACTGTAACTCACACGACCTATTCCTTCCAACTGTAAATCGATGTGCAGTGAGTGGTGCGCGCTACTCGTTACCCCTGCCTTTTGGCAAAATCTCGTCTACGACTCTCTCTCTCTCTCTCTCTCTCTCTCTCTCTCTCTCTCTCTCTCTCTCTCTCTCTCTCTCTCTCTCTCTCTCTCTCTCTCTCTCTCTCTCAATCTCTGTCTCTCTCTCTCTCTCTCTCTCTCTCTCTCTCTCTCTCTCTCTCTCTCTCTCTCTCTCTCTCTCTCTCTCTCTCTCTCTCTCTCTCTCTCTCTCTCTCTCAGTCTCTCTAGATAGATAGATAGATAGATAGATAGATAGATAGATAGTAGGTGTTAGGCAGACACAATTAAGGAGGTGTTATTGGTATTACCCGCCTGGGTATGGGCAGGGTTAGTGACGGCTGCTCAGTGACCAAGCACTTCAGCGGCTGTCAAGTTTCGCACCTAAGACCCAGGTTGCTGCCTTTTCTCTCTGCCTGACCCACACAAACACACACTCTCCCCATCTCACACATAACACAAAACAACCCGTTACTCCATGACTCGTTCTTAGTAACTTTTGCTCTTTTCTGCGGTGAGCTCTACGCGATAGCTCTGCCTTTTAGCAAAGTCTCCCCGTAAGCACTCTGTCACACACAGACAGGAATAAAGGGAAGACATTTTCGATGCATGGAAGATCATCGTAATGAATGGGAAGAAAGGACGCATGTAAGAGGGTTGAGGTCGCCAGTGGAGTTCCGCAGGCTTCTGTCCTGGGACCATTATTCTTCTTTGTAGACTTGCTAAGGACGACGCTAAGATCATACGGGAAAGGAGGATTACATCAATTTAAAAGGTGACGAAGACAAACTCTTGAGTTTGCCTTATACACGTTTGGGGAAATTCGACCCGAGTAAATAGCAGCGAAAGATGGTCGCGATATGAATATTCTCTTGCAGGAAATAATCCTCCGGAATCTGCTTGTGAGAGTAACTTGGGGATTGACACCGTCCTAACCTGTTGGTAGAGTCTCTCCTTAGGAGTAAAATAACACCTTCTGCGGGCAAATTCAAGCATATCGTTCATGTACATTGATACGGAAATGGTCAACAAGATGGTCACAAGATTAGAATATGCTTCTAAAGTTTGGTCTCCGCGCTTAAAGGAAAAATTTAACGGTGGCCCCACGAGTGCAGAACTCCCTCCTTGAACACTGCTAAAGGTAATTACACACACACACACACACACACACACACACACACACACACACACACACACACACACACACACCACAAAACCCATTTCTTCGCTTCTACATGCTATAGGCTGCCTTCCCTTCCCTCTACAAACCATAGGATATTCACTTCCCATGGAATATTGCTATTCATTTTGCTTACCATATCGTCACCTCTCTTATGACTGATATTCATGCAACGTTTATTCACTCACAGACGCTGGGACTAAATCAGGACGATGAAAGTGACCCTTTGGACCCGACATGTGCTCGGGACCTCGGTGATCGTCCAGAGTGAAGGATTCACAGAATTATCATCATCTCTCTTCTCTCTTTTTCTTAAGGCCTTTCCTTGTCAGGCTAGTTAATATGCTGGCTCTTGGCGCTCTGAAGAATTCTCATAATCGTCCTCACGTCAGCCACTTTTCATGCTTTTAAGTCACGTAGTTTTCGAAATTTTCTCTCAGTTCAAGATTTTTTTTTTTTGTTTAGCCTGTTAATGAATTATGGAATTTGTACAGCAAGAAATTCTTTGAGTTAGATATACGGACACTGCTAATATTTCGCACCTCGAGAGAATCAGACATTCACTGTGATCACGATCTTTGATGACCTGCATAGTAATAGTTACTGATAACCTGCATCATAATTACTAATGACGTAAGTCTTAATAGCTATTGAAGACCTGGGTCTCACTAGTTGCTGACAGCCTGGGTCACAGTAGCCACAGATGACCTGGGTCACAGTAGCCAGAGATGATCTGGGTCACAGTAGCCACTGATGACCTGGGTCACAGTAGCTAGTGATAACTTATTAGCGTGTCGGTATCCTTGATGAAGTGTGTCAGCATCCCTAATACGTGTGTCGGCATCGTAGGCATATGTGTCAGTATCCTTACTAATTATGTCATCATCTCTGGCAAGAGAGCTCGTATCCCTGACATGTGTCAGTATCACTGACAAGTTTGACTATACCCCTGACCTTACCAGTGGTACTCTGTCACCTGCTACTTACACCAGTGGCATACTTTCACCTCCCACCTACACCAATGGCACACCGTCACCTCCCACCTGCAACAGTGGCACACTGTCATCTACCACCCACACCAGCGGCAGGGGAGCCCGCCGCCCACCCTGGGGAAGGCTTCCGTGGCTCGCGTTACTAACACACACACACACACACACACACACACACACACACACACAGAGAGAGAGAGAGAGAGAGAGAGAGAGAGAGAGAGAGAGAGAGAGAGAGAGAGAGAGAGAGAGAGAGAGAGAAACATTGGGAGGTTTTCCAGGCCTGGAGTCCAGTGGTCACCGTCGCCCTCCGCCTGGCTTCCCTGTCTCTTGCTCTATTCCCTGAGGGATCTTTTGGCTTTACTGCTATTATATGATGTTTGTAGAAGGCTTTAGCAGGTCAACTTTGATCTTTGGGCTCCACTCTGAACTTTGATCTATCACCAGCCACCCCGGTGCCTGGAATCACCAGAAGGCTCTCTCTACCACGGAATATAACTTGTGAAACCTGCAACAGTGAGTCGGGTGACTGTGCGGTTCAGCTGTCGTCCTAAACTCACACCTCAAGTAAGGTCCAGCAGCCTGGGTCTTCCCCGATCTTCCTCTAAGAAATATAAGTAATGTGTGAGTGTGAGTACGTGTGTGTGTGTGTGTGTGTGTGTGTGTGTGTGTGTGTGTGTGTGTGTGGGTGTGTGTGTTTCTTCCGCCACTTGCCGATCGTTAAGCCGAGCGTAGAATTGAAATCTTTTCCAACCTCCTTCCCTCGCGACTCCGCAGACGGCGTCTGAAATCTAAGGCCTGCCCCCTTCCATTTACCCGGAGACCTCTCGTGAGATTATTGTTCTGCTGCAAAACCTTCTCCTGGAGCAGCCCAGGCTACCTGCTGGGGGGTATTGTGGTGGCTCACCCTGGGTCCTGCCCACATTGTTCAACCCACGTGTCTTGGACGTAAACCTGACGCACCATTCATCGTTGGCTGTTAACGCTGACCATTACACACCATGTTTGATATGGTAATCTTGTCTTTGCAGTTTTCTGTATGTTGTATTTTCGAAACGTATGTATGCCACGTATCAATCATTCTGTGTAGTTATATGATTTTTAGAATCTTATTAGTTGTTAGTACGTAGAGAAGTAAGGGTAGTGGTAAAGGTTCGAACCCCTTTTCTCAGTACAAGAGTTACGATTATACCCGAGAGCGACCATACTCTCCACTCGATCTCTCCCACAGCCATTTACATATACTGCAGCTAATGTATACATAATACCTTGCGACATACAAACCACGGCTAAGTTCTACCATGGGTGAGCACCTCCACACAGTCACATTCCGACACCTCTTGCATCACCCTCTAGGCCTGGCCTTACTTGCTGAGGAATACATGGAAGAGCATACAGTAACAAACCATTGGGTTCCTTCGAGGCTTTTCGGAGGTTACCCGGCCTTGGGTCAGTGGACCCTACTCTCCTTTGGGTCACGGGAGAGCATGACAACTATGGGGTTTCATTTGCCTTTCGTAGCTGGAAAGACTTTAAGCAGTAGCTTTCCGTCTCGTTTTTACTCACCATTTGTCAGACTTCGTCTTTATTGATGTCAGAGTTCATTTATGACGTGTGGACTCATTGACTCGCTCAGTATCTTCTGCGAACTTTGACATCTTACAACACAGCCTATTGTCATCGTCACTAACATACGTGAGAAAGAGAAATGCCCCAAGACTGATCCCAGTAGCACACCATTTGTAACATATAACCTTTCTCAGGCTGAACTAATCTCTGCTCTTTGAACTCGGCCACTCAACCAGTTTTCTAACCACTGCAGTATAATCCAATCTATTTCATGTGAATTAACTCTTATGATAATTTCTGATGAGTGGGATTTATAAAATGCTTTATGAATGTCTAAATTTCAAAACACAGGATGATTGTATCATTAAAAACGAAATCAAGCAGATTTATCATCCAGGAATATCTTCATCGTAAACCATACCGTGAAACGTGATTAAGTTTTCTCAAAT
The DNA here is from genome assembly GCF_036320965.1 of Panulirus ornatus. Lineage (NCBI taxonomy): Eukaryota > Metazoa > Arthropoda > Malacostraca > Decapoda > Palinuridae > Panulirus > Panulirus ornatus. The sequence continues at coordinate 15,093,435 of NC_092231.1, read as the reverse complement.
GATGGTTTCCATTAGATTGGCAATTACACACGTCAAGATAATTGGGCGGTAATTGGGTGTTACATTGGCAAACTTCCAATCATCTTAAACTCTCTTTATAGCAAGTAACTTATTGAAAAGAGCACTCAAGGTCTTAAGTACTTCATTTTGGTTTCTTTCATTGTTCTAAGATAAAGCATATCTGAATTTGCCATTCTATTTACTTTTATTCCATTTAATGATGATAGCATATCCTGAATATATCAATATGTTGCTAAATACTCTTCTTTGCTATCAATTAAACTGGATCTGAAAAAAAGATCTCAGTCATCTTTGTTTATGGAGACCATTGTTTCAGACATATGGTTAGAAATCACTGAGAAGATCAACGCTTGATCACGATTCACATGGTTCTTGATAAGATCGTTCTTAGCTGATAAATCTACTTGCCATGGCTTCTTTGAGCTCTTAAACCTTTTTTACCCGTACTACCTATAAATCCTACTAATTCTTGACCTTTTCTTCCACAGACCAAACATCCAATTTTCCTTTCGTGAAAAGGCTTACAAATTTCAAACTTCTTACATTCCAACATTATTCCACTCACAATCGACTCACCAGTAAGAACTTGTACTTACTGCCGTTCGCAGTGACAGGATGCCATTTTCGACCGAGGCGACAACTGCGCACCTCTTGTAAGGATTATGTACAGAACTGGGATTCTAAACACTAACGCCGCAGGCAAGCAACAGGGCAGGAACACCCAGCTCCCTGAGACAGACCTGCTGTCCTGTTGGTTTGAGATGTCTGAATATAAGCGCGGCAGGCCAAGTTTATTAACTGCAAAATTCACATGTGAGAGGATTACAGTGCCTTTAATGGTTGCATACACGCAATATGATGACAGAGAAGAAAAGGTTTAAGATACTTGCTGGAGAGAACGTGAAAGAGAGAAGGAGAGAAGCTGTGTGTGATGGACGACGTGAATAATGGGATTGGAAACAGATTTCAGAATTAGACAGGTATGGAGTCCTACATGAACATGGCAACAATGAATGAATACGTGGATGATATGCATCAGCATCCATGATTGTTGTAGATACAGACTTTCAACACAAACAAGTTCATGAATGTACATGCCAGAGAGACAAGGAAGACATGGTGCATAAGAGCTTAGTTGGTTTATTTTGGGGAAAAAAGACTGAATGGAGGGCATAGCGTGCTGAGTATAGACCCCTCATTGGAAAAGTTAAACAGTTGGCGTATGCACATATCTACACATATACATATATGCATATACAAGATAAATTGTTCATCTGTAAAAAAGTACGGGAAATAAAAGTCATCGTGAGAACTATAACCAAACTGGCAAGGTGTGTGGTCGATGTGTTGAACCCCTTGTTCGTGAAAGAGTGGACTTCGCAGGAGAAGAGAGTCTTTTTAACCAGAATTTTACACTTGAGAGAGAGAGAGAGAGAGAGAGAGAGAGAGAGAGAGAGAGAGAGAGAGAGAGAGAGAGAGAGAGAGAGAGAGAGAGAGAGAGAGAGAGAGAGAGAGAGAGAGAGAGAGAGATGCACCGTTCATAGCTTTAGAAAAAAGCTCTCTGGGAGGGATCTGATCTGATACGGCGTGCACGGAAAGCTGTCAGAAGGTTTTCTAAATAGAGATGATTCATGTGTGAGGGTAAGTGGTGGTATGAGTGAGTGGTCTGATATACACGTGGGAGTGTGGTCAAGGATGTGTGGTGACACCGTGGTGGTCCAGGGGGGCGGCTAGTTTTAATAGATACGGCTTCACGTACGAAGAAAGCGAGGTGGGATGATGGTGGCGGACAGCTAAACTGTGGTGGAATAGAATGGAAATTACTACAGTTGTTTTATGGAGATGATGCTGTGTTGTGAGCTGTATCCGAGGATGAGTTAGATAGGAGGCGTCGTCGCTTTGATAATACGTGTAGGAGGCGGATGATGTCAGGATATGCGAGTGAAATGGAGAGATTTTAGTTTCAGAAAGAGATGGGATGGTGTAGCGTGATATGAGCCTGAATGAAGGACTAGATGCCATGGAGGAATCAAGGGGTGAAGGTGAGTTTGGATGGTTCTGTGGAAGCTGAAGTTGAGAGCAGAGTCTTGCTAACGAGAGATCTGAAGGACCAGTGAAAACTCTGGTGACAGGTAAAGAAAATCAAGGGTGTGCGGAACTTGCATGAAGGAGTACTTGTTCCAGATCAGTAATATATGGACGTGAATCCCAGGATGAGATACGTCAGGACATGTTGGAACGAGAGCAGTGGAGAGCAGAATAAAGACTGGAGGTGTAAGGAAGGCACATTGGCGAAAGTCCGTTGGAATAATATGATCGTGTAGAATGTATGAAAAAAAAATGAAAGGCTGATCAAGAATATTTAAAGTAGTGCAGTTATATGTTTAGTACAAGGTGTATGATACCAGGAGGAGAGGCAGACCACGAAAGACATAGATAGATGTGCATTGAGAAAATCATTTGGAAATGAGGCATATGCCATGGTGTCGGTGACAAAAGAAAAACAAGGAGATAGAACACAATAGATGTTATTTATGTTGAGGCCGAGGTATACCTGGAGACCACGATCAAGCTTGACGAATCAAGTTATACTGATGTGGAAGCTCATGTGCCCTGGTTTGATTTACTGACACGACTCCCCTCACTGCGTACCACATTGCCCCAGTTCTTTCCACATCATACGTGCCTCACATCCTCATGCATGTTCGCAGCATCTTGCTCATCCTTAATATGCTCCTTAATCTCCCGCTCCTCTTTGTTCCCTTCACTTCTAGTGTATAGGGCACTCTTAGTCAGTCTCTCCCTATTTATCTTTTCCATATTTTCACGCCATTCCATTGCACTCTGCTCAGCTCTCTGAAAAGGTATTCCACTTACTGCCACACCCTTCCCTCACGATGTCTCTCCTTACTCGATCAATCCGCCAAACACACCTAGTACCACGTGCCCCCCTCCTCCCTACCTCTGCATCTGCGACCCACGCCTAGCTCTCCTACAAGGCCGTCGGGTGTGCCATACATCAAAGATCCCGTCTCTCCCCTGACACCCACACACACACACACACACACACACACACACACACACACACACACACACACACACATATATATATATATATATATATATATATATATATATATATATATATATATATATATATATATATTTTTTTTTTTTTTTTTTTTTTTTTTTTTTTGTCGCTGTCTCCCGCGTTTGCGAGGTAGCGCAAGGAAACAGACGAAAGAAATGGCCCAACCCACCCCCATACACATGTATATACATACGTCCACACACGCAAAATATACATACCTACACAGCTTTCCATGGTTTACCCCAGACGCTTCACATGCCCCGATTCAATCCACTGACAGCACGTCAACCCCGGTATACCACATCGCTCCAATTCACTCTATTCCTTGCCCTCCTTTCACCCTCCTGCATGTTCAGGCCCCGATCACACAAAATCTTTTTCACTCCATCTTTCCACCTCCAATTTGGTCTCCCTCTTCTCTTCGTTCCCTCCACCTCCGACACATATATCCTCTTGGTCAATCTTTCCTCACTCATTCTCTCCATGTGCCCAAACCATTTCAAAACACCCTCTTCTGCTCTCTCAACCACGCTCTTTTTATTTCCACACATCTCTCTTACCCTTACGTTACTTACTCGATCAAACCACCTCACACCACACATTGTCCTCAAACATCTCATTTCCAGCACATCCATCCTCCTGCGCACAACTCTATATATATATATATATATACACACACACACACACACACACACACACACACACATACAGAATGGAACACGACAGCATTCTTTTTTATGTTGAAGGTTCCAGCCACGGACAGAAGTCCACATCAAGGCCGGGCTGTAATTGAAAAATCAGAGAGAATTATAAAACGGAAAAAGAAAAGACAAAGGAAAATATTTACGAATTTTGGAGGAAGTGAAAAGCCAGTCTTTTGAAATTTCCAGGTCATAGTTATTGGGAAAGACATGAGAAGGTAGAGTGTTCCAAAGCTTCGACGTGTAGGGAAAGACGCAGGTGTCAAAAAGGCCCACTCTTGAGTTGCCGATGGCCACACAATAATCAGGTGACGCAGCAGCTTGCCGAGTATTGCGTGATCTAACAAGTGGTCTAGGCGCACAAGCAGCCAGCTCTCAGAAGCAAAAACCAAACTGATACCTGTAGAAGAGGGAAAGTGAACCAACATTGCGACGTAGAGCAAAGGGGTCAAATTTGGAAGTTAGCCTGGGGCGATTTATAAGTTGGACCGCTTTCGACTCAACTTTGTCAAGTAAGGCTACAGAGCTAGAACCACCCCAGATATGAGAGCAGTACTCCACACAAGGACGGATCAATCCCTTGTATAAACGGAGCAACTGTTCAGAAGAGAAAAAGTCTCGACATCTATGCAGGACACCCAGTTTCTTACAGGCAGATTTAGCTATTCCTCTAATGTGGGATTTCCAAGAAAGAGTGGATGTTACAGTGGTATCAAGTATGTCCACTGAGTCAAGAGGTGGAATTACAGAACCGTCAGAGAGACGAGAGTTTTGAGGAGTTTTCGATAGAGAGATGGGCAGAAACCGGGTCTTGCAGGCATTGAACTTGATAAGATTTTGTCTACCCCACTGAGATATCCTGTCCAGGTACCCATCCTATCGACCAGCGCCTAGGGGAGGATGAACACCCGGGTTAACTGCGAAAGGCAGCCTGTGTGGACTCGGCATCCGGGACGACTATGAATGCATCACGGTCAGCGAGTATGTTAGTCGTGTTCTGCCGTCTGGAGTCAAGAGTTCCCAGACTACTGATAGTACTAAGGCTGCTAAAAGAGTTCCCAGACTACTGGCAATACTGAACATGCTAAAGATAGACTACTGGCAATACTGAGCATGCTAAAGATAGACTATCTCCATCATCAGTGTGTATATATATGTTCACGTCCGGTATGAGAAGGAAGGCTTCTTTTCATTCTTATCGTTTCCTATTGATTCATCCACTTTTTGGTAGTGTTCCAGTAACACACCCACTAAGAAGCTCCCTACGTCCTTGGGATAACCAGGTGGCAGATGACTGACCCTGGCTGCCTATATACATTTGACACTGACTCACTGATGCATCGTTCCACACTGTTTGCAGTGACTTTACACTGTGTGCAGTGACTACTTCACTGAGAGCAGTGACTTCTAAACTGTGTGCAGTGATTACCACACTATGAGGCAGTGACTACCACATTGTGAGCAGTGACGACCACACTGTACGCAACGACTTCCATACAGTGAGTAGTGATCACCACACTGTGTGCTGTGACTGCCTCACTGTGAGCAGTAACTAACGCACCGTGAGCAGTGGTTTCGCCTCTATGCAGGGATGTGGACAAGAACCCCCAAGGTTACACTGCCAGTCTCCGAGCAGTGAAGGTCACCGCCTCCTGTATCTACGGCAGCCCTGAGCACCACGCCCATATCTTGTCATTGCCACAACTGGGGAAGAAAAAAGTTGCCCCGTGAGACCTGTGGTTATTACAGGCCATGAAACCCCGAGGCTGGCCTGGCCTGGCCACCATATGGGTCCCTGAACCTCAGGACGCCTCCAGCGGCCAAGGTGGGCCATGACTACACCTCCTCCATCATCCTGGCGAGGGTGGGCCATGACTACCTCTCCCTCCCTCTCCTGGTCAGGGTGGGCCATGACTACACCTCCTCCCTCTTCCTGGCCAGGGTGGGCCATGACTACCTCCCCTTCCCTCTCCTGGCTAGGGTGGGCTATGACTACCTCCCCCTCCCTCTCTTAGCCTGGGTAGGCCATGATTAGCCCCTCCCTCTCCCTGGCGAGGATGGGCTGACAGTGTTGCCAGACCTGTCTACTTGCCTGTGTCAGACCAAGGTGTTACGTCAACGTGGCCACAGTTATACTCAGCTGTTGCAGCCGTGCCTCCAGCGAGGACACCGACGGAGGGGCGTGACCCACATTGCCAGCCCACAACTTTCCCTGGGAGACGGAAGGACCGACATGGCCACAGCCCACCATAGCCATAGGAGAGGTGGGAATGGACACATTCCCACCCCACTCTGGCCAGGGGGATGGACAGACTTGCGTGGCCACAGTACCTTGGCCATCCCCTAGGCTGGCCAAGAGTCCTACAGTTGATAATTGAATGTTTTTCTCTACCGATTCAGCACAGGACACAAAAATCACACTTATCCAGGAAGGTGTATGGCGTGTTTTACGGCTTGATGTTGTCTGGAGATAACCTGAGGTTTATTCACACACACACACACACACACACACACACACACACACACACACACACACACACACACACACACACACACACACACACACAAACAAACAAACAAACAAACAAACAAACAAACAAACACACACACACACACACACACACACACACACACACACACACACACACACACACAGGGGCACTGTGAAAAAAAGAATTGTTCACCACGATTAATAAGTAACTGTGAAAACTGCCAACAGTGGACGAACTCCATTCAAAAGATTTTGCTGATTAGATTTCTTATACTTGGTACTTGGATCTTGGCTGTGAACTTATAGAAGCTCAAGTAAGGCAACTGGCTGGGACTCGAACTCTGTAAGAGAAACTTAAATGCTATGCGCATGTTTAGTATACGCTCAGAGCCAAGCCGAGCTAGAATCTTGTAAGAAAAGTGGATTCGAGTAAAGTAGATCATGATGACAGAACCGTAGCGGGGAGCCTGGATGAAAGGAATATTCATGGTTTTTCCTGAGGTAAAAATGTTAGTGGATCAAAGGATGAATGAGTTAGGACAATATGGGGTGGGGATATCATTTTCGATGATAGAAAATCAAAGTCAGAAGTTATAGCGAATGGATGAAGAAATTACGAAATTGTGGAATCAAATCAGATATCATAAAAACGTCATCAGATGGAAGAGGTGGAACGTGGACAACTGGTCAGCGAGCCTTCAACAGCATGATACATTCAAAGAAAATGATGTAATTCTGAAGGAACTTAGACCAAGGGATAAAGGGTCATTAGAGAAAAAGGCCACAGGAAGGTGTTCCCTGGACGTTCTTGAGACAGATCGACAAAAGGTAAGGTCCGTAACACACGGGAGACTCTTAAAATGGGACACAGGAAAAAGGAGCAAATTCTGGGAGTGACAACAGGAATAAAAAGCACTGATTGACGCTGGGGACCTGACACCTGGGAACTTCGAATCATAGGGACATGGTATATTGCTTAGAGAAACCATAGGAAAAAAAAAAAGAATATATATATATATATATATATATATATATATATATATATATATATATATATATTTTTTTTTTTTTTTTTTTTTTTTTTTTTATACTTTGTCGCTGTCTCCCGCGTTTGCGAGGTAGCGCAAGGAAACAGACGAAAGAAATGGCCCAACCCCCCCCCCCCATACACATGTACATACACACGTCCACACACGCAAATATACATACCTACACAGCTTTCCATGGTTTACCCCAGACGCTTCACATGCCTTGATTCAATCCACTGACAGCACGTCAACCCCTGTATACCACATGACTCCAATTCACTCTATTCCTTGCCCTCCTTTCACCCTCCTGCATGTTCAGGCCCCGATCACACAAAATCTTTTTCACTCCATCTTTCCACCTCCAATTTGGTCTCCCTCTTCTCCTCGTTCCCTCCACCTCCGACACATATATCCTCTTGGTCAATCTCTCCTCACTCATTCTCTCCATGTGCCCAAACCATTTCAAAACACCCTCTTCTGCTCTCTCAACCACGCTCTTTTTATTTCCACACATCTCTCTTACCCTTACGTTACTTACTCGATCAAACCACCTCACACCACACATTGTCCTCAAACATCTCATTTCCAGCACATCCATCCTCCTGCGCACATCTCTATCCATAGCCCACGCCTCACAACCATACAACATTGTTGGAACCACTATTCCCTCAAACATACCCATTTTTGCTTTCCGAGATAATGTTCTCGACTTCCACACATTTTTCAAGGCTCCCAAAATTTTCGCCCCCTCCCCCACCCTATGATCCACTTCCGCTTCCATGGTTCCATCCGCTGACAGATCCACTCCCAGATATCTAAAACACTTCACTTCCTCCAGTTTTTCTCCATTCAAACTCACCTCCCACTTGACTTGACCCTCACCCCTACTGTACCTAATAACCTTGCTCTTATTCACATTTACTCTCAACTTTCTTCTTCCACACACTTTACCAAACTCAGTCACCAGCTTCTGCAGTTTCTCACATGAATCAGCCACCAGCGCTGTATCATCAGCGAACAACAACTGACTCACTTCCCAAGCTCTCTCATCCCCAACAGACTTCATACTTGCCCCTCTTTCCAGGACTCTTGCATTTACCTCCCTTACAACCCCATCCATAAACAAATTAAACAACCATGGAGACATCACACACCCCTGCCGCAAACCTACATTCACTGAGAACCAATCACTTTCCTCTCTTCCTACACGTACACATGCCTTACATCCTCGATAAAAACTTTTCACTGCTTCTAACAACTTGCCTCCCACACCATATATTCTTAATACCTTCCACAGAGCATCTCTATCAACTCTATCATATGCCTTCTCCAGATCCATAAATGCTACATACAAATCCATTTGCTTTTCTAAGTATTTCTCACATACATTCTTCAAAGCAAACACCTGATCCACACATCCTCTACCACTTCTGAAACCGCACTGCTCTTCCCCAATCTGATGCTCTGTACCTGCCTTCACCCTCTCAATCAATACCCTCCCATATAATTTACCAGGAATACTCAACAAACTTATACCTCTGTAATTTGAGCACTCACTCTTATCCCCTTTGCCTTTGTACAATGGCACTATGCACGCATTCCGCCAATCCTCAGGCACCTCACCATGAGTCATACATACATTAAATAACCTTACCAACCAGTCAACAATACAGTCACCCCCTTTTTTAATAAATTCCACTGCAATACCATCCAAACCTGCTGCCTTGCCGGCTTTCATCTTCCGCAAAGCTTTCACTACCTCTTCTCTGTTTACCAAATCATTTTCCCTAACCCTCTCACTTTGCACACCACCTCGACCAAAACACCCTATATCTGCCACTCTGTCATCAGACACATTCAACAAACCTTCAAAATACTCATTCCATCTCCTTCTCACATCACCGCTACTTGTTATCACCTCCCCATTTGCGCCCTTCACTGAAGTTCCCATTTGCTCCCTTGTCTTACGCACCCTATTTACCTCCTTCCAGAACATCTTTTTATTCTCCCTAAAATTTACTGATAGTCTCTCACCCCAACTCTCATTTGCCCTTTTTTTCACCTCTTGCACCTTTCTCTTGACCTCCTGTCTCTTTCTTTTATACTTCTCCCACTCAATTGCATTTTTTCCCTGCAAAAATCGTCCAAATGCCTCTCTCTTCTCTTTCACTAATACTCTTACTTCTTCATCCCACCACTCACTACCCTTTCTAAACAGCCCACCTCCCACTCTTCTCATGCCACAAGCATCTTTTGCGCAATCCATCACTGATTCCCTAAATACATCCCATTCCTCCCCCACTCCCCTTACTTCCATTGTTCTCACCTTTTTCCATTCTGTACACAGTCTCTCCTGGTACTTCCCCACACAGGTCTCCTTCCCAAGCTCACTTACTCTCACCACCTTCTTCACCCCAACATTCACTCCTCTTTTCTGAAAACCCATACTAATCTTCACCTTAGCCTCCACAAGATAATGATCAGACATCCCTCCAGTTGCACCTCTCAGCACATTAACATCCAAAAGTCTCTCTTTCGCGCGCCTGTCAATTAACACGTAATCCAATAACGCTCTCCGGCCATCTCTCCTACTTACATAAGTATACTTATGTATATCTCGCTTTTTAAACCAGGTATATATATATATATATATATATATATATATATATATATATATATATATATATATATATATATATATATATATTAAATCGTTAGCAGCAAAACAATCTAGGAGGTGTATGGTTCAGCCGAGGTCAGACAGAGCCAAAATGGGGTTGGCTGGGTTTAGGGGAATCACTACTGGGTCACCTGAGGAAAGCAGGGGTCAAGAGAGGAGTTACTGGAAGACTGAAAAAAGTGAGTAGTGCTCAGGATCATTAGATGTTGACGGTGTTTATGTTACCTACAATGATGATATGGAGATTGATGAAGCGGTGCTGCAGGACTTAGCCGATAAGTGAGCGGAGTAAAAGCCAAGAGCATTGAAACGAGAGGTGAATACAAGTCAATAATGATGCTTGGGCTGGAGGAACATCATATCCCGGCCAAATAGAAAACGGTGGACCGAGAAGATATATTGATGAAAAGATTAATAGAAACTACAAACATGCCAGGTGCAATTGCTGGGATAAGAGAATCAAGGAAGAAAAATGGCAGGTATTGTGTGGATATAAAGGGACGACCAGTAGCAATGACCTCCAGTATAGAGAGATAAACACACAGGATAAGAGTCTTGCTATGAAGGAGGAATTCACCAACTCATTCATAAGGGGTTATAGACCAAGGAAAGAACGGGAGAGAAGTAATGAATCCAGTCAAAAGTCGAAAAGTATGACATCGAAAGAGACTAGAGAAGAGAGAGAGGGAGGCTTTCGTCTACCCTAGAAAGGTCAAGAATGGTTGGTGATGCAAAGGACAGATTGGCAATAACGTATAGTTGCAAGTTGCACCGACAACAAACTGAAAACAAGTAAAGTTCATGGACCGAATAAGGGAAAAGAAACTTGATGCGGGAGAGGTTAAACTTGACCTAAACTGTCCAGAATGATACATGAGAGCGAGGTGAAGAGCAGGAGGAAAAGGATAGGAATGAACCCTCTTGATGAAGGACAATATAAAGTGTGAGGAAGGATCGACGGATAGTCTCCTGAATCATTACGTAAGGAGAAGAGTAAACGTAGTAAAGAATTGTAATGTGACGTTGATAGCTTAAAATCCTCCCAAGAATAATGATAGAATTAGAATAACTATACACTTATAACGAACAAGGAATGACCAGGATGGTACAGAAAACATCGAGACATGCACGCCTCAGTGATATATTGGAAGACTTTAGACCATTACTGAGATACAAGTACTTAAAGCGTGTGTGCAGGAAAATCTCTTGTATGATAATGTCATTCAGCACAACAGAATCCAGGAAGGGCTGACACACCATCATTACTGGATCTTTTATTTGCACATGGTAGAGCAGAGGATGAGGATATCAAATGGAATGTATCAGTTGGAAAGAGCCAACACTCACTCGCAACCGCACAACAGGTCACAAATAACCAGGCGATATGTCATTTATAGCCAGGCAACACGTCACTGCCAGACAGGGGGGAAAAATGTCACTTGTAGCCAAGCAACAGGTCACTCGCAGTGGGGAAACAGGTGACTGGAAGCCACACAGCAGGTCACTCGCAGCCAGGCAACAGGTTATTCAAAGCCAGGCAACAGGTCACTCGCAGCGAGGGGTCACTCACAGCAAGCAACAGGTCACTCGTGGCCAAGTAACAGGGTCCTCGTAACCATGTAGCTAATCAAAGTCAGATAACAGGTCACTTTCACCCAAGCAACAGGTCACTAACAATCAGGCAACAGGTCATCTGAAAACCGCCTAAAAATGACTCACAGTCTAGCAACAGATCACAATCAGCCAGTCAACAGGTCTCTTGCAGCAAGACAGCAAGCCATCAGCAGTCAAAAACACCAGGTCACTCCCAGCCAGGCAACAAGTCACTCAAATCCAGGTAACGGGTCATCTACAATCAGGCAACGGCCAGTAACTAGTCACTGAGAGCCAGGTAAACCACCTCACTGGATGCCACATGACGCGTCACAGACAGCTGGTATCAGATCACTAGGTCTCACTGGTCACACCGAACCATTGGAATATGGGACATGAACGTTTAAGTCTTATGATTCATAGGATTCAACTCAAGATTGAAGAGAAAGGATCATCACCGTTCCTTGGACACTCTCCCCAGGTGAACTGATCAAGGTTTCGCAGTGTAGAGAAAACCAACGAAAGAGGAAGTCTTTGTGTATTTTCTGTCGGCGCATAGCGAGAGTGTGAAGCCTGGAGTGGTGTGTAATGGGTATCGACCAAAACAACCCAGCACCGTTCAGTAATTTAGGTCAGGGTGAGAACTTAATGATCCACACAGACGAATATTTAGGTAAGGATGAGAATTTAGCGATCACATAGGCGGATAAAGATGGTGGCGTCATAGTTATGAATAGATTCGATGATAATATTAAGGTGGTGGATTTGTTAAATGATGAATCTACTTATACGGAGAACACCACAGCTATGCAGAGGTGGAGGAGGAGGAGGTAAGAAAATCTACTCGTAGAGCAATGAAAATATACTTAGTAGCTAGAGGTGAGAAACTGTTGAGCGTATTGGAGGAAGTTCCACGCCCACCCTTGATGGAAGGTTTACCCAAAATCCATAAGCCTAATATACCCATGAGACCGATTACCTCAAGATATAAAAGTGTGCCTCACAGGCTGGCCATACGTCTTCGCCAGGCCGCGATCTGATGCGGTTGGATTTATCGGTGATGTTCATCTAAAAGGAACTCAACCTACTCTACGGAGAGGTGAGGACATACAGATATCACCAGCAAGAAACTGGCTAGCTTTTATGTGGACGCTATTCTTACCACCTTCCCCGTAGGAAGGGCGATCGAGGACGTGAGGAAAGCCATAAGTATAACATGAGTGACAACGACTTGCCAGTTTCGAAGACGGACTGTGTCATATACTCGTTGCCCTATACGTCCAGTTCGGTCCGTTCTCATTCAACGGTAGGGGAAGATCGAGCAGCATGTTAGTGACCGTGCGATGGCTTCACCTTTAACTGCGGTGATGGAGTGCTTATATACGGAGACCCTGGGAGAGGATCACTATAGCGGAACGATAGGTTGAGGAACATTATGGATGAGATGGTTTGACGATGTCGTCATAGTCACGACCCAACAACTTGAATATGGAACGTAGACTTGAACGTTTAGGTCGTATGAGTCCTGCTATTCAGTTTACGGTTGAAAAAAAGAAGAGGAAATATCTCTATCGTTCTTTGAGACTATTCAGAGAAGAGATGATCAGGGACTTAGAACTTTGCAGTGTATAGAAAACCACGAGACAAGGATGATTTTGTGTATTTCCTGTCGGTATACAGTTCGAGGATGAAGTCTGAAGTGGTGATGAGTGTCTTCTTCATAGCGTTAAGGATCTGTAAAATGAGTATCTGAACGGGGATAGGAAGTACATACAACCGAAGCATTACGGAAATTGGCATACCCTAGGGGACTGCGGATGTAGCAAAGAACAAGGCCATTAGAGTTATGGAAAGAAGCAAGCTTGATGCAGACTCGGTAACCGGGGTTCGACTCTCGAGCGTGCATTGGTGAAATCTTTTACATCGGTTTACATGAGAACTTTACGTGTTCTGAAATACAGACATTACCCGGATGCCCATGAGTTGATTTGCGGCTTCCTCGAGACCAGAGTGTGGGCGGTCTGTCTCACCCTACAGTCCCACACAGTGAGTAGGCGGGACCCTGAAGCTATAGATAGCGATTCCAGAATGATAAGTTTTAGCCCATCGGTGGTCAAGTGGCTACGCCGTCCGCCTACCGTTTTTGGTAGCCCAGGATCAACCCTCGGACGAGCGATAGTTAAATTCATTACATTAACAGGATATGTTGTTGGTCTGTGCCTTTGAAGCAACATTTATGGCATATAATACGCCTTCCGTTTTTGTCCGTCCTTTTTTAAAGTTAAGTGAATATTACTTCTCTCATGAGATATTTGTGGTCTGAACTGTTACATCTCAACTCAGTGATCCTTAATGGTCTGTGATAATCAAGCTTGAAACTTTCAGTGACAAAGCAAACTCGTTTAAGTTGCTTGATAACAACACAGCTGCTGACGGGAAACGTTTAAACCCTCAGCATTTTTTTTCTGGCTCTCTTGTCGGCAAAGTTATGCCAGTCGTCCTGGTAACCTGTGTTTCTGACATTACTGAGATATTATGCCACAATGAATGAGAGTAATCAGACAGAACCAGGATAGAACAACAGATACCCAGTGAGTTTCTGGCCATTATTTTCTAAGTCCCGGACCATCCTGGCATGGCCAGAAAATCTATCTAAAGAGAGGAAGGGGCCAAAAAAAGGGAGAAAATACTAATCTGAACAAAAGGGCACTAACCAGAAAATATTGAAATAGAGTAAATGATAAGTCAATGACGTTGGTGTCCAAACCACATGGCAAGTTGGTGTATAATGCTACATATCTCGCCACTCCTCAGCCTATCCTCACGCAGGATGTCATCACATTTTCAGCCAGTGTTACCAGCACTCTAAACACACACCCACTCAGCAGTTACTCTCAAAGTATACTTCAAACTCTAATTAACTGTTACATACCGTATGACTTTATATCACAGCAACTGTTTCCCCACTTTGCTGTTGCAAACCAGTTGGTCATTCCTCTCCTTCAGCTCCACTCACCAACAGTGATTTCGTTTACATTAATTTGCAATCAAATTGTGTGAAATAACAATATTGGTGAAAACAATGGTGAGCGTAAAAGTAACAATGTCAAATGCAATTACACTACCTCCACCACTGCCACTAGTACTGAAATGATAATAAAAATAATAATAATAATAATAATAATGATACTAATAATAATAATAATGATAATAATAATAATGATAACAATAACAATAATATTATTATTGTTATTATTATTATAGTTATTATTATCATTATCATTATTATTATTATTATTAATATATCATTATTATCATTACTATTATTATTATTATTATCATCATTATTATTATTATTATTATTATTATTATCATTATTATTATTATTATCATTTTTATTTTTTTTTTCAAACTATTCGCCATTTCCCGCGTTAGCGAGGTAGCGTTAAGAACAGAGGACTGGGCCTTTTTCGGAATATCCTCACCTGGCCCCCTCTGTTCCTTCTTTTGGAAAATTAAAAAAAAAACGAGAGGGGAGGATTTCCAGCCCCCCGCTCCCTCCCCTTTTAGTCGCCTTCTACGACACGCAGGGAATACGTGGGAAGTATTCTTCATCCCCTATCCCCAGGGATAATTATTAGTATTATTATTATTATTATTATTATTATTATTATCATTATTATTATTATTATACTAAGGAATACAAACAAATTCAGATAGCAACAAGAAGCTTATTAGATTATCATAGCCTTTGATAATTTTGATAAATTGTATTAGGTCACCTCTCAACCTTTTCATTTCAAAGTTGTATAAATTCAAATAGTTTAGTCGGCTCTCTTGGAATTGTTTTTTTTTTTTTTTATTTTTTTTAGTAAGGGTATCATTTTGGTGGCTCGGCACTGGACTCTCTCCATTTAGTCAACGTCATTTTTCAAGTAGGGTGACCAAGACTGAACACAATATTCAAGATTTGAACGAATCAATGACCTGTAAAGGGTAGGACAGATTTTTCCATGTATCTGAATTCGAAAACCCTAACTATATGAATCCATGAATCTTGTTCGTTCTCTTCACTACTTCTGTGCATTGCTTACTTGGTTCTAGGTCGCCAGAGATTATTACGCCCGTGTCATCTTCCTCATTTCCCATCTGCAGTTTAAAAGAATATATATACATCGTAGATTACCTTTTTGTTTTCATAATTGATATGTAAAACATGGCACGTATCTGTATCAAAATTCACTAATTCCATCAACTTTTCTATGTCATTTTGAAGCTGCCTACGTTCAATGCCATTCACAGATCTGCTTTCCAACTTAGCATCATTTGCAAATATCAAATATCTTACGCCGCAGCTCATTATCTATATCATTAATATATAAGGGAATTAGAACCGGTCCTTAGACTGATTCTTGTGGCACACCACTTGTTCGGTCAAAGCATTTTGGGGCTTGACCACAAACCACGGCTCTTTGTTTCCTCCACCCATTCAGCCAATTTCTTGTACACCGAAGTACAACCCCATTTAGGCTATGTGACTTAACTTCTGCTAGTACACTTTGATGTGTAACTTAATCGAATTTTTTTTTTTTTTTTTTTTTTTGAAAACCTAGATAGATAACATCAACTGCTTTCCTTTCGCAGTACATGTTGATTACATCATGAAAGAAATCAAGCAGATTTGTTAGATATGAGCGATTTCGTCGAAAACTATCCCGAGAATTGTTTATTAAAAGGTGGTCCTCTATATGGTTTACATTCTAGTTTCCAATCACAGGCGTTAAGCTAACTGGACGAAAATTTCCTAGCAGTGACCTATTACCTTTTTTGGGGGGGATATCAGTCCTATATTTTGCAAAGTTGCATTCTTCTGGAACTTTCCCTGTAGCAAGTAACATTAAGAGCCGCCAAGAGCTCATCAAACTTTCTCATTTTTCGCCTTTTCCATTGGTTCTGTGATGAAACTCATCAGGCCCAGCCGTTTCATTTACTTTCATTCCGATTATTACTGAGGGTATGTCTTCAGCTTTTATGTCAGTTTTTTTGCAGAACTCCCACCTCTCTTTTCAATGAATCTGGATTCGGGACACAAATTGTGAATTCTGTCGTAAGTACAAATGCAAATACGTTATTCATTTTCTTTTTTTCTTTTTTTTGCCAAGACTTCGTTGTATTGAATCAAGTCACCGTTTTCTGTAATTTTTTAAGTCATTGAATTCTGTCTAAGTACATATGCAAATATGTTATTTATTTTTTTTCTTTTTTTTTGCCACGACTTCGTTGTATTGAATCAAGTCACCGTTTTCTTGTCATTTTTGGAGTCATTGCCTGGGTAATGACTCTCGTGCTTTTCTAACATGGATATGAAACTCCAGTTTCTTTTGCGATTTTCGGCAATATACGCTTCACACAGACGCCTAGAAATCTCTTAGTTTCTCAACACTTTTTTTTTTTTTGTATAACTTTATCACGTTGGTTATTGGTCTCTGAGTTTCTCAGACAACAAGTACTTCTTTATTTTACCGTTCCACTAACTTGATTACCTTGCGAGACTGAGCATCTACCACACAGTGGCACATATATTCCCTCGGTGCTTCGAAAATTTTACTAGATTTGTTCCATGTTATGTTTACGTCGTTTTCATTAACCATATCATCCCGGATTAGCCTGTCAAGAGCAACGCAAAGATCATTAAAATTCGCGAGTTTGAATAGGGTATCTTTTCGCGTCTGTCATGATGACCAACACTACATACAGTGATGAAAGTGGCGTTAAAAGACTTTGTTACAGATCACTTGCAAAGAATTTTCTCCAGCTTCAACATTATTAACGAGATCCTATATATAGTTAAAACTAAATCTAATATATTGTCTTCGCGAGGAGATTTCTGGACTCACTGGATTAAGGCATTATCATACATATTTAGGTAGAGTCCACGCCTGTTTTAGGTCGAATGATAATAATGATAATGATGATAATAATAACACTAGAAATAATAATAATAAATAATAATAATAATAATAATAATAATAATAATGATGATAATAATAATGATAATAATAATAATAATAATGATAATAATAATAATAATAATGATAATAATAATAATAATAATAATGATAATAATAATAATAATAATGACAATAATAATGATAATGATAATAATAATGATAATAATAGTAATAATAATAATAACAATAATAATGATAATAATAATAATAATAATAATAATAATAATAATAATAATAATGAAAATGATAATAATAATAATAATAATAATAATAATAATAATAATAATAATAATAATAATCATAATGATATTAATAATATAGAAAAGATACACTGTACCATTTACAATCGGCTTTGCCTTCCCGACTACATCCCTCACTTACACACACACACACACACACACACACACACACACACGTTGACAGCCCTAACTACGCCAGCGAAGACCAATCGTGTCAGCAATTTTGATGCGGGGGAGATAGAGTACAGCTGATGTTTGATTTCAACACGAGAGTAGGTGGAGTGGCAGCTGAGGATATAATCAGAGGGCGTGAGGTACCTGTCGTTAAGAGAACTGGTGATCAGCTTGTTCAGTCGTGTGATAAAAAGGGACGGATAATTGGAAACATATCGTATGATAAAAAGGGACGGATAATTAGAAACATATCGTATGATAAAAAGGCGCACACTGAAGTAGACGTGGGGTAGGGGAGGTGGCAAAGAGGGGAGCAGACATTATATGATAATGTACCGGTGGATAGGAGAGCAAAGGAGATGTGAATTTGCTGAGATGGGCGGCTAATGGGGGTGTCTGCACTCTTCCTGGTGAAGGCGAGTGTGAAAGTTTGTGGTGGCTTTAGGGAGAAAGGAAATGACACTAGAGGAAAAAGGGTTGTGACGGTGCGTGAGATGAAGAATAACCTTGTGT
This sequence comes from Panulirus ornatus, assembly GCF_036320965.1. Lineage (NCBI taxonomy): Eukaryota > Metazoa > Arthropoda > Malacostraca > Decapoda > Palinuridae > Panulirus > Panulirus ornatus. Next base: position 15,074,893 of record NC_092231.1, on the reverse strand, counting down.
GAAGACATGTCGAGATACACTGAAAGAGGAATGGCGTAAGGTAAGGGTGAATGAAATAAAGGAAGTTGGCGAGAAATGAAAGATATCTGGGGAAGTATTGCTTATTGAAAAGTTTCTGCCATGTCCTTAAAACATTGAGTACCATTTGCAGCTCATATTTCTGTTTATAAGAGCATAAGACGTGAGGACACTGCAAGAGGCCTATAGGCCGATGCTAGACAGGTCCCGAGTCTATAGTTTCTTGGCCGTCCCACACAGTATTTTGTTTTTCTGTTTTTTCTTTTTCTTTTGAAGGCTCCAGTCACGGACAGAAGTTCACATCAAGGCCGGGCCTTGGTTGAAATATAGAAAGGTTAACGAGAGGGGAAAAAAGAAGAGAAAAAGGGAAAGCATTTAAGAATTTTGGAGGAAGTGAAAAAACGTAATTTATCACAGAAACTGATGATGGAAACGAGAAAACGAGTCAACGAGAACATTAGGATAAACCAACCCGGTGAAGTACGTGGCGGAGGCCTGCCACCCGCTGATGCTCGTGCTAACCAGCATGTCCTTAATGACCTCTCCCTCCTTAACTATAATGATAGATGAACATACAGAAGGAGAAGTTCAGTAAATATCTAATCTTGAACCAAGAGAGGAAGAGCCAGAGGACCTGTGGTGACAGGCAGAACACTGACACATGCCACCTGACCCCAGCCTCCACTCACACTTACCTGGTGTTGCTCTTGTCCTGACACACTTCAGTGTATTCACCCCACACTTATGGATACATTAACTCATAAGAGCTTGAGACCATAAAACAAGTAAGCACACTCTTGCGGGAACAATTATTTAGTGAATCATATATATATATATATATATATATATATATATATATATATATATATATATATATATATATATATATATATATATATTTTCTTTTCTTTCTTTCAGACTATTCGCCATTTCCCGCATTAGCGAGGTAGCATTAAGAATAGTATGAAAGAAAGAAATATATATATATATATATATATATATATATATATATATATATATATATATATATATATATATATATATATATATATATATAAATATATATGGTTTACCCCAGACGCTTCACATGCCCTGGTTCAATCCATTGACAGCACGTCGACCTCGGTACACAACATCGTTCCAATGCACTATATAAGTAGCGAGTGTACATAAGATGCAGGTAAAACCACAAGGAAACAACTACAGTGTCGAGCGCTTTCGTATAATTACATTAAGACTAAGTACAGGTAGAGAAAACCAAAATATAATATACCAGCCGCTGCTGGGCGAGGCAGATACATGAGTTAAGAGACAGATGTAGGGATTAGGGCACAGGTCACCTTCGACGACCTCACCTTTCTCAAGTTACAAACTCAGGTTAACATATATTAGGGAAACATGTTCAGAATTTTCTTTCACTTCTATAGTTGTGTGAGCTATATAAACCAACATTCTTATTCATATTAACATTTCTACTGCGTTTGACAAGAAATGATTCAACAATGTATCTATCCATTACTGAGTTATTGCTCCAGTCAATTTGATGACCAAAATTTCTGATGAATAGATACTCCATTAGATTCTTTGACTTTTGTTGTTTAACCCTGACACTAAGAACCTTATCAGTTTGACCAATGTAAAACTGATCACACTCTTTACAGGGGATATTGTACACACATCCCTCTCCAGCAGTTACAGAATTTCTAATACGACTTCCCCTGAAAGTATTATCATCGTTAAAGACTACATTGATACTAGAGGGCTTTAACAAAACAGGAACATTAAGAAGGTTCGCACAATAAGGTAATACTAACAAGGTTTTATTCACAAATGGTTTATTAGGATGAACATTGTAAACAGACCTTCTTGCAAGGTTATAGGCTAAGTCAGGAAATGTTTGAGACATTGTCATCTATAACCAGTGTCACAGACATTGTTGAGTTTGTCATCAATGAATCCTGGATTAGATATGCAAAATGCTCTAAGAATTATTGATGAAAACACAGAACGTATGATTTTCATCGTTATGAGCAGAGTAGTGATAGTAAACATACAAACACACATTTGTGGGATTACAATATATGCTAAATCTTAGGTTAGGTTACCATCCTTATGAATAGCACAGTATAAGAATTTTAATGTATTGTCTATCTCATTTTCAAGATCGAACTTTACTGGGTCTACCAAACAATTCAAATTGTAAGAAATACACTTTGATCTTTATTGTACCAATCTGAGTTGTTTGGAAGACTCAGTAAAGATCATTCTTGACACTGAGACAGAGTGTGCATTGGCATTCTTAGACAGTATCATTATTCATAGGGACGGGTATAACCTAAGATTTAGTATATATCGTAAACTCACAGATGTCTGTTCACATATTCACCACTGCTCTCCTCATCACAATAACACGTAGTGATCTGAGTTTTCATCAATGTTTCATGGAGTATTTCGCATATTTTGTATAGAATTCATTGATGATGAAATTTTATAATCTCTATGACATTGGTTATAAATTACAGCATCTCAAACAATTCTTTGACTTCGCTTATAATCTTGCTGGAATATCATTTCATAACGTTCTACCTAAAGAACCATTTGCGAACAAAAATGTTATGGTTTTACCCTATTGTGAGAACTTGCTTAGTGTTCCTGTTTTGTTAAAAGCCTTTGATATTAAGATAGTCTTCAGCAACACTGATACTTTCAGGGAAAGTCTAATGAGAATTTCTTAAACCGAGCAACAGGGTTGTGTGTACAATATCGCTTGTACCAAGCATGATCAGTTTTACATTAGTCAAACTGGTAAGGTTTCGTAGTGCCAGGGTTAAGTAACCAAAAAGCAGTGTTAGGTAGGGTCAAGAATCTAATGCAATATTTGTTCATCAGAGAATTTAGCCGTCAAACTGACTGGAGCAATGCCAAGGTTATGACATACAGTGAAATAAAGAATGGATGGATATATAATGTTGAATCTTTTCCTATCAAACAGAGTAGACGTGTTGATATGAATCATATTGTTGGTTCCTAGTAATCAGATAAATTTCTATGTGAAACAAAAATTGTAGTTATGTTTCCCAGAACATATGTTAGCCTGAGTTTTGTAACTTGAGAGAAGTGATGTCTTCGAGGGTGACCTAAGCCTTAATCCCTACACCTGTCTTGACTCATGTGCCGGCCCTGTCCAGCGGCGGCTGGTATATTACAATCTGGTTCTCTATTTATACTCAAGTCTTAACAGTGTAATTATACGAAAGCGCTCCACACTTCCTATTTCCATTTCTTGAAATTTTACCTGCACCCCCCCCCCCCCCCCACACACACATACACACACACACACATATATATATATATATATATATATATATATATATATATATATATATATATATATATATATATATATACACAAAATGTAAACAAGTTATATGAATATAAATTAAAGGTGTAAGTACATTAAGTAAGAGTAGAGAAAAGGTGTACTACTCACCGTAAATGAGTCTCCACTCGTCGTTCTTGAAGACCCAAGAGAAACATCTGCTCTTTTTGTTTCCCTCGGTGGAGCCGTAGCGCCTCTGGGAGCTCCGGAAGGATCCTCTGACCCTCCTGATACTCATACTGACGGAGACGCTGTCGGGGCTGACGCCACACTTCCTACCGGCTGATTGTCAGGCCGGTCACGAGAACAATGCACACACGAGGCCGTGACAGCCTTGGCAACACTTACTACGCAACACAGCACTAGCAACACTCGCGCGGGACTGACACGTGACCATACACAGGTGACACCACGCCTGGTGCAGGTCAAAGGGTCAGGCCAGGAGAGACGACACAATGTGACACCACAGCCCAGTCCAAGGTCTTAGGTCACTCAGGGCGGGGTATTCCCGACTAGTATTTCGTCTTTGTTTTCTTTTCTTTTTAGTGGGATTTTTTTTTTATTTTTCTTTAACGTTCGTCCCACGTTTCTGGTGGCTCAACACTGATTCTGGAGAGAAGTTATACATGAACTTATCTGATAGCACTTTACTGAGATAGATTCTAGCCCCACTTTACTAAAGACGAATTCTAGCATCACTTTACCGGGACATATCATACCATCACTTTACGAAAACATTTCACAAATACACTTATAAACTTAAGTAATCAGGAATCGTATGATTCATACACTTATAAACCTTAGATAACTACACAACTTCTACACATTTTCCTCATTATTTCCTTCTCACTTCAGCACATATAAGTGCATCTGGCTACTGACTCACGCTAGTACTTAAGAGATTGAAAATAAGCCAGACTCCAACATGTATCGAGACAGTGTATAGTGAACGGGTTATATGGGATTGTTGTTGTTGTTGTTGTTGTTGTTGTTGTAGTGTCAAGGGAATTGATAATGATATGAGAACATCAGACATGCCATCGGCGCTGTAGACGACAGCGAATGATACGACTATTTGTATGCTACAGAATGTTGGAGACCGTGGGTCGGGTGGCTCCCGGAGCCGACCAGGCTATGTATGGGTCGTGTGGCCACCACCAGACCATGGGTCGTGTGGTCACGGAGGCCAATCAGACCATGGGTCATGTGGCCATGGAGGCCGACCAGACCATGGGCTGGTGGTTCCCCGGGCCGTGCAAGCACTGTCTGCAACCATCTCCAACTCCCCAGCAGGTAAGGGCGGTGTTTCCCACCACTTCCCAGTTGGAATCCGGACGTATGACAGTGTCGGACGAGCCCTGACTCGCCGCAGCGTAACGTCACGTCTCTACCATATGTTAAGGCTGCAGTAGCTACGCTGAGATGCGACACTGAAAATGATTGGGTATTCTCTCTCTCTCTCTCTCTCTCTCTCTCTCTCTCTCTCTCTCTCTCTCTCTCTCTCTCTCTCTCTCTCTCTCTCTCTCTCTCTCTCTCTCTCATCTCTCTCTCTCTCTCTCTCTCTCTCAGCATCATTACCCCCCTGCCTCCGGTTCCATAGAACTGCATCAAGTACATCACATACATAACAAGAATGAACGACCAACGTAGAGAATCAGAAACTCACATCAGAAATTTGACAACAGTGACATCAACCTCTGGATCAGAACAGAGATATGATATCAATGTTGTCAACTTTGAGATCACGACTTGTGATCTACCAGTCGACGCCTTCGCAACTCAGTTACCTGAGAAAGCCATATGGTGATGACCTTCCCATCAGGTGTGAGTGAATGAGGAAGAGCAGACGCTTCTCCTCCCACAGGGTAAACGAGGAGTCTATCAGAGGTTAAGAGATTTATATCTACTTCATAACGAGTGTGGTGGGCGACGTGGGGCCGGGCCAGGCACCGCCCAGCCCAGGTCCTACCACCAGAGGACGACGCGTGAGAGCCGCACCTGATGACAAACAGGCACACGGACGCTGACAGTGGTTCTGGCGGCGGTTACCATGACGACCAGATGCTGCCACTGGCGGGTGACAGGCACGTGCTCTCCCACCCTACCCAAGCCCCAGCCCAACATCACCCCCCCCCCCCCCCCCCGCCTCGCCCTCCACCCCTATCACCAAAGACAACACCCCCCTTCCCTCTCCCCGGGGGGCCACCCCCTACCTGAACCCGAGGCTGGGAGGGGGGGGGGGGTGATGAAGGAAGACGTACGTATATACGGACGGAAAGGGTTACAGACGAAGAGGAATACAGACAAAGAGGGATGCAGACATAGAAGGAATACAGACGAAGAGGGATATAGACAAAGAAGGATACAGAAGATGGAGGGATACAGATGGAAAGGAATACAGACGAAAAGGGATACAGATGGAGAGGGATACAAACAAAGAGGGGTGCAGAGAGAGAGAGAGAGAGAGAAAGTTAGATACAGACTGAGACACTTGTCGAAACAGAAACGGTACAAGGAGAAACACGCATGTACAAACGCACGCGTTACACACAAACACACAGTTACACAATGTTTGCGTGTGTGTGTGTGTTTGTGTGTGTCTGTGTAAGAAGACAAACTTTGATAAGAGATAACATAACAGCCACTCCACAATGACCGTAAGCAACAGGTATAAATGAACAGCCATTATGAGTATAAAGATTCATGGGTTGGTCGTACAGACACGGATCAGATCAATGACAGATGATAACTCAGTTATGTTGCAACTTCGCCTGATTCTCGCGGCCTTCAACGAGGGAACATCCCCAACTTATGTAGTCATGGATGAGCGTATGTCATGTGACAGTATGGTTAACGACAGGTACTGCATGTAGAAACCACACACCCACCACACTGTACACTGCTTAGGAGATCGGTAGACATGACAAGTGAGCTGGAACAAGCAGCAAGGGGCAGGTGAGATGCTATTGGTGCGTACCCCACACACGATACAGTCATATGTAGGTGGTACGACCCCCACAGTACGATACAGTCATGTGTAGATGAGAAGGTACTACCCTACCACACGACACAGTCATATGTAGATAAGAAGATATTGGAGACGACCCTACCACACGACACAGTCATATGTAGTTGGTTCGACCCTACCATACCATACAGTCATGTGTAGATGGGAAGATACTGGGCACGACCCTACCACACGATACAGTCATATGTAGATGAGAAGATATTGGGGACGACCCTACCCCACGACACAGTCCTAATATAGGTGAGAAGGTATTGTTACGACCCCATCATGTCAGGTAATGGAGGAAGGGTCTTCCAGTGATCATTGACTTTCATTTTTCAGCAGTGTCATGTGTTGTGTGCACACACTAGTATATATGTGAGCAACTAGTCTAGGTAACAACAAGGAATCCACAACCATACTGTTGATCGTCACACCAGTGATGTATTCTGGTATGTCGTAAGGTCACACCACTGACAGGTTCTGGTATGTCGTAAGGTCGCACAACTGATGAGTTCTGTTATGTCGTAAGATCACACAACTGATAGGTTCTGTTGTGTCGCGAGGTCACACCACTGGTGGGTTCTAGTAAGTTGTCAGGTCACACCACTAATGGGTTTTGGTATGTTGTAAGGTCACACCACTGATGGTTTCTGGTTTATCGTAAGGTCACATCACTAATAGGTTCTGGTATGTCGTTAGGTCACACCACTTATGGGCTCTGCTACGTCGTAACGTCACACCATTGAAGGGTTATGGTGTGTTGTAAGGACACATCATTGCTGGATTATAGTATGTGGTTAGATCATACCACAGATGGCTTCTGGTTTACTGTAAGGTCACACCACTCATAGGTGTTGCTATCGTTCTAGGGTCACACCATTATATGGTTCTGGTATGCCATAAGGTCACACCATTCAAGGGTTCTGGTATGCTATAAGGTCACACTACTGATGGGTTTGGGTATGTTGTAAGGTCACACCACTGAATTCTGGTATGTCGTAAAGTCACATCACTGATAAGTTCAGGTATGTCGCAAGATAACACCATTAGTAGGTTCAGGTATGTTGTAAGGTCACAACAATGATAGGTTCAAGTATGTTGTAAGGTCACTTCACTGATGGGTTCTGGTGTGTCGTAAGGTCACACCACTGATAGGTTCTGATATGTCGTGAAGTCACATCTCTCATGGGATCTGGTATGTCAAAAAGTCATACCACTGGTGGGTTCTAGTATGTCGCAAGGTTCAAGTATGTTGTAAGGTCACTTCACTGATGGGTTCTGGTCCGTTGTAAGGTCACACCACTGATAACTTCAGGTATGTCATAAGGTCACACCACTGTTGGGTTGAGGTTTGTTATAAGGTCACACCACTGATGGGATCTGGTATGTTGTAAGCTCACACCACTGATGGGATCTGGTATGTCGTAAGATCAGACCACTTCTGGGCTCTGGTGTGTTGTAAGCTCACACCATAAGATATATATATATATATATATATATATATATATATATATATATATATATATATATATATATATATATATATATATATATATATATATATATATATATATGGTTCCTTACTTATCAACTAGCAACACAGAACTATGACACCAAGAACTCCGGCACAATGTGGTGGTAGGTTGTGGAGGGAGAATGAATAACCATAACTCTTGCCAACCTAGTGATTCATTGAGTGAACAACCAAGTATTGGTTCCACCACAAGACTGTGTCAGGTTCCTTTTAAACCCATCGCTCGATGTGTGGCTGTATGTGGCAAGATTGTCCGACGCTCTATACAAAATTATTTACGTTCTTGAGTAGCAATATACGGTATCGCAATCACACAGGAACGTACACGATAATACGTTATCGTATGCGATAGCCGCATATATTAGAACTAGTTGTGGACGGCAACACAAGTTTGTATGTAATGATATGCTCCTGTAGATTGCAACTCTATAGAGTTATTGACGGAAGTATACGGTAATGTATGACTATAAGGCTCAGGCTTGCTTGTACACGCTAATAGGTCGTCATACACTGCAAATTTTACATCTAAACTTCCAACAGCAATTTACGATCGTTTTTAGTCATTCTAATACGCGATCTTCTACGAATAATAATAATAATAATAATAATAATAATAATAGTAATAGAAATAATAATGATAATAATAATAATAATAATAATAATAATAATAATAATAATAATAATAATAATAATAGTAATAGTAATAATGATTATAATAATAATAGTGATAATAAAAATAATAATAATAATAATAATGATAATGATAATACAAAAGAATTCAAACAGCAACCCGGTCGTTGGGTCCTTTCGACGCTGTGTTTGTGATGGTGGAAGACATCAGAAACTCACAGATTAGTGTAGTAAAAATCACAAGGTATGCAGATGATTTAAAGACAATAGCCTGCATATTGTGGCTATGGAGGCGCAATTAATGTAAGTTGTGGACTTTATGCGAAGTATTGATCAAGACTCTTCTTAAACGTATCCATATTACTGCTTCCAACCTCTCATAATTAGCAAAATCGTTCCATATGTTAACAGTCCTGTTTGAAGAAAAGGTACTTCACCTTATTCGAGGTGAATCGTTTTTCCACGAGTATAATCAGGTGAATCAAGTCTTAAACAATATTGATAATAATAATGATAATAATGATAATAATAATAATAATAATAATAATGATAATGATAATAATAATAATAATAAAAATAATATCGATAATAAAAACAGTAATGATAAGCGTATTAACAATGATGAATAAATGATAATGATAACAAAAATGATAATTATTGCTATTACCATCATATATTTAATTATTATTATTATTATTATTATTATTATTATTATTATTATTATTATGATTATTGGCGATCGGTGGAGCTCATCATCCCGTTTTGGGCGACGTCAGATGTGGTTGCTGTTTATTGTGATCGCCATGCGACACTCGCTACGTCATCATGTTCGTTGACTCATTAAAGTGACCAAGTTGACGCAGGAAACTTGGACCATCTCCTCAAGCTAACAGGTTCCCTAAACATAACCCAGCCTGCTCAGGGTTTTCCTCCTTTACCCTCAGCTGAATGACAGCTAACGAAAGCTAACTACTAATATAAGGAGTATTTACGAAAACAGACATTGAGCGAAGACCTCAGAAGTTTTCCTGCAGACGCTAAAGTTCACTTGCAGATAACAGCCAGGTTTGTACTCGTGAGGTGACCTGAGGCTTGAGGTGGTCGAAACTCGCCACCAGAGACACTCACCAAACCTCGTCTCACGCACTCACACCTTCGGGAGGACCCATGCATATTTCCTAACCCTGTTTGTCTCTGTCAGTGTCTACCTCTCTCTCTCTCTCTTCGACCGTCCAAGGCTGTCTGTCCGTCCGTCTGTTTGTCTTTTTCTCTCTTAACTGTTCGTTTTCGACTTTCTGTCTCTGGTCCTCTTAAGTGTATCGGTGTTTCCAAGGCTTGTCTGTTTCTCTGGATCAGTCTCTCTCTCTCTCTCTCTCTCTCTCTCTCTCTCTCTCTCTCTCTCTCTCTCTCTCTCTCTCTCTCTCTCTCTCTCTCTCTCTCAGCATTACCATCATCCTTGTGGAAGCCACTATGAGCCTTATATTTTTTTCCCACCCCCCTTGATAACGATCGATCGCCATTACTGTGTACGTATAACTGTCAGAGTAATGATGGAGGGGCGGGCGATCCGTGCATAGCTATCGGGAGAAGAGGGGGAACATTACCGCTGGAACGATATCCACATTAGCGTTCGAGACTGTGTTGAGGAGAAAAAACGGCACTGTAGACGAGAAGACATTGTTGGGGAGTGATGGAGGTAGTGTTGGAGGCACTGTTGGAGGAATGTTGGAAGCTGTATTTAAAGGAAAATGCCGGAAACAGTTTTACTGTTGGAGGCTTTGTTTGGTAAGCTTTTTGAATACTGTTCGTATACTTAAGGAATGGTGGAGTCAGTTAGAGCACTGCTACATTGTTGGAGATGCATTGGAGAATATGTTGGGGAGTGTGGGGCAGATTGTCGTAAAACTAATGACAGAACTGCTGGTTGTGTTGGAGGTACTGTTCAGTAGAAGAAACCGCAGCAAAGTGTTGTAGAAAGAGGAGTGTTGAGGGCACTGTTGGTGTGGCGCAGATGCTCTGAAAAGCACTGGATGCACTGCTGGGGGGAAACACCAATGATACTGTTGAGCAGTGTTGGAGACACTGTTGAAAACTGTTGTGGGGGAGATCGTTGCGCAGGTGAAGAATGTTGGGTATACTGTTGGGAAGTGCTGAAGGCACTGCTAACGAATGCTGGACATACTGTTATTGGACCCAGTGGCATCATTTGAGGAGTTATTAAGACGTTCTTGGGGGAGTTACTGTGGCATAAAGAGGGGTTGGAGGGGATATTGTGGGAGGGCGTTGGAGGCACTGTTGAAGGACTGTTGAACGCACTGTCATGAAGTGTTAGTGACGGTGATGTGGATCTGTCAGTGTTGAAGGCACTGTTGGGGGAAGCGTTAAAGACACTGTTGGAGTAAGGCTTCGTGCACTACGGGTTTATATGTTAGTTCACTGTTCACTGTGAGCGGCACTGTTAGGCAAGTGTCTGTCATCACTGTTTCAGCAGTGTTGGAGGAACGGTTGGAGAGTGTTGGAGTAGCACGTGAGGAGGAGGAGCGGCCGTGACGGGAGGAGTATCGCCTACCGACCCGGTGTCTCGCCACCAACTGCACGTGTAGCTTCCCAGCCACGCGCCCTCGCCTCCCCCACCCCCACCTCACCCTGACATACACACACACACACACACACTCACACACGCACACACCCTTACCCGCGCTGGTTCACCTTGGCTGTCCTTGTTCTTTCCAACCCTTTGGTCCATTCTGGCTCGCCCTGGTTCATTCTGGTTCGCCCTAGTCCATTCCAACCCACACTGGCTCACCACTTAGTCAAGCCAGCCCTCGACTTTATTTCTATACGTATAGTTGAACTGGTGATGATCACCATGGAGTCTTAAACACATGCAGATCTAACTCAACTTATCCCGTTTGATTCTAACTCCCTCTCGTATTCTACCAACCAACCCGTTACGAGACTTCCCTAACTTATTTTTACCTTCCCTGGCATATATATATATATATATATATATATATATATATATCATACAAACCTCCAACAGCCAGGATCGAACCCGGGACCCCTGTGCAAGAGGCAGGCATGCTAACCGCTAGGCTATGGGACTGTATAATTGGAAACAACTATTCGATATACTAAGTACTCGAATACCCTTCGTCTCACAATGGTGAGCAACGGGGTCTATACCGGTTATTTCCGAACAGACGCACATAGCCAGCTGATAGCGTTTTACCGAACCTAACTGTACAACGCGGAGGTATATGAATACGAATAAAGTGCATATGAACGCGCACCTTCATAGAACATACAAACCTCCAACAGCCAGGATCGAACCCGGGACCCCTGTGCAAGAGGCAGTTCCCGTGTTGTCACTTGGCCTGACACGCTCCAACCCCTCCGTACCAACAGCTTCTGTAATGTTTTCACGTGTCTTACTTAACCTTAACCTGCTAGCGATGATAACCTTTATATCTTGCGCCCCAGACTGGGTCACAGCCTTGATGATTTTAGTGACATATCCAAAGACTCAACAAACCAGCGCCTCTTGAGAACTTCAGTACAATATGGCAGAAGAGCCGGTCGACCATTTCAATTTCCACGCGAGTTTTTCAACCAGCAAGTTTCTCACTGTATTGCTGTCCTTAGATGAAATACTGATATCAATTTCCTTATGTAGTTGGGGCGGTAAGACGAAGTTGTGATACGATAGTACTCGGGGGATTTTAGTGGTATAAGATTCCTTGGCTTTGGAGGAGAGAAACTTGTCTTTCTGGCACTCTACAAAGATTTGTCTGTGATGGTCTTGGTGTTGTGTTTACCAGATAAATGTAAGCAATACGGAGAAGTTTACTTAGGAAAAAGTGAAAAAATAACTCCATCTGACAATAAAGCAGCATCAGTATAGCGTTATGCTGGACAGCAATCAAGTGCGTGAGTATATGAGACTTAAACGCTCAGAAAATTGCATCATGTCTTTCAGTCAAGGATGTAGTGAAGGTGTGTGTGTGTGTGTGTGTGTGTGTGTGTGTGTGTGTGTGTGTGTGTGTGTGTGTGTGTGTGTGTGTGTGTGTGTGTGTGTGTGGAAATATCATAGAATCTAGCATGACCAAACACAGTTTTCATCGTAATCTCATCATCAGTCTAGGTGTGTTCAAATTAGGTCCTCGATCCAGGACCTGATACTTTACCTTCCGTAATCTGACCCCTGGCTTAGGTCATCCGATTTCGGCCTTTGGTGATCACTTTTCTTAAATGACATTCGCAAATGACCTTCACATGATGACGTAATTCGCCTCACACACGCGCACACACACACACACAAACACACACACACACACACACACACACACACACACACACACACACACATACATATATATATATATATATATATATATATATATATATATATATATATATATATATATATATATATATATATATTATTATTTATATCATTATACTTGATCGCCATTTCCCGCGTCAGCGAGGAAGCTCCCGGAAACAGACGATGAACGGCCCATCCACTCATATATTTATATATATATATATATAATTATAATATATATTATATATATATATATATATATATATATATATATATATATATATATATATATATATATATATATATATATATATATATATATACTCCCATACACGCACATATACATACATATACATACACTTAGACATATACATATATACTCAAGTACATATTCATACTTGCTTGCCTTCATCCATTCCTGGCGCTACCCCGCCCCACAGGAAGCAGCATCGCTACCCACTGATCTAGCGCGCATTCGTTCACATTTAGTCTCTAGCTGTCATGTGTAATGCACCGAAACCACAGCTTCCTATCCACATCCAGGCCCCACAGACTTTTCCATGGTTTTACCCCAGACGTTTCACATTCCCTGGCTCAGTCCATTGACAGCACGTCGACCCGGGTATACCACATCATTCCAATTCACTCTATTCCTTGCGCGCCTCTCACCCTCCTACATATATATTCTCATACTTGATCGTCGTTTTCCGCGTTATAGAAGTAGCGCCACGACAGACGAAGAAAGGCCGCATCCGCCAATGTCCTGCTTTGTGTAAGCGCCGAAACCACAGCTCCATATCCACATTCAGGCGTTACGGTTCTTTCCATGGTTTACCCCAGACGCTTTACATTCCCTGGTTCAGTCCACTAACAGCACGTCGACCCCTGTATACCACATGGTTTTAATTCACTACTCTGTTCACGCCTTTCATCCTCCTGCACGTTCAGACCACGGTCGCTCAAAATCTTTTTCTCATTCTATCCTTCCATCTCAATTTGGCCTCCTCGTTCTCCTTGTTCCCTCCACCTCTAGCACATACATCCTTTTTGCCAATCTTTCTTCATTCATTCTCTTCACATGTCCAAACCATTTCAACACACCCTCTCCAGCTCTCTCAACCACACTCTTTTTATTACCACACCTCTCTCACCCTTATTTACTTACTCAATTAAACCAGCTCACAACATATATTGACCTTAAAACATTTCATTTCTAATACAGCCACCCTCCTCCGCACAACCTCATCTATAGCTCATGCCTCTCGTCTATATGATATTGTTGACACTACTATACCTTAAAACATAGGGGACATAGTGAATCAATGGACTGGACCAGTGAAGCAGCTGGGTGAATCTACAGAAAGGTGTGTGGGCCTGGTTGCAGATAGGGGGCTGTAGGTTCGGTGTATTGCACATGACAGTTAGAGAATGGATGTGAGGGAATTCGCCCGTTGTTCGTCAGTTCCTGGCGCTACCTCACTAACTCGGAAAACGGAGATTAGGTATGATATATATATATATATATATATATATATATATATATATATATATATATATATATATATATATATATATATATATATATATATATATATATATATATCCCTGGGGATAAGGGAGAAAGAATGCTTCCCACGTATTCCCTGCGTGTCGTAGAAGGCGACTAAAAGGGAAGGGAGCGGGGGCGGGAAATCCTCCCCTCTCGTCTTTTTTTTTTAATTTTCCAAAGGGAGGAACAGAGGAGGGGGCCAGGTGAGGATATTCCCTCAAAGGCCCAGTCCTCTGTTCTTAACGCTACCTCGCTATCGCGGAAAATGGCGAATAGTGTGAAAAAAAAAAAAAAAAAAAAAATATATATATATATATATATATATATATATATATATATATATATATATATATATATATATATATATATATATATATTCCCCTTCTTTTAAAACAAAGTACACATTCAAGCCTTCCGAAATATGTATCATCCTAAAATCAGTAATGAGATAAGAAACGCTTTGCGTGCAAAGTAACCCACGAAATATACAATCGATAATCCACTACTTCATGTTGTACTCCTTAAGATAAGTCACACATCCTACATACTTCCATCGACGCAGAGTAACAATAACCATTAAGTACTTTGAGTACACTCGACATTCGTTATCTTGGGGTGATGCTACAGTCCACGTTTTAACGTTAGATGTTGAGCAAGTTATGTAGGGCGGGAGAGTGGGCCCGTATCGTGCACGTAACATTGGCTGGTGTCGAGGATCGTATCTTGATGGGCGGGGATAAGGCGGTTGTTAACCTTCATGTCATTTCAATTTGACACTTATAAAAGGAATTGTGATGCAGGTCATTGTCTAATACAGTGGGACAACAGGACCTCTGTAGGAGAACTCATCCCGGTACAGTTGGAGTACAGTGCCGGTGTAGGAGATCCTGGCCCGGTACAGTAGGAGTACAGTGTTGCTGTAGGAGAACTTGGCCCGGTACAGTAGGAGTACAGTGCTGGTGTAGGAGATCCTGGACTGGTATAGTAGGACTACAGAACTACTGTAGGATATCCTGGCCTGGTACAGCAGGACTACATTGTTACTGTAGAAGACTCACTCCCCTCTCGTTACCACGACCATCAGAACATAACTACAGAACTTGTGTGGAAAAAGAACAAGTGATTTCGGTGGGACTTGAGGGGACCGAGACATTCTGAACACCAGCCAGTGTCTAAGGGGGAAAAAAGAAATGCTTGTCAGAAGTGTGGGGCTCGCGCAGAAGCGAGGTAACAATGCAAATGATAGAATTGACTCGTTGCGTCACTCTTACCACGGGCTAATTGAAGCCGCCTCTGAGCCGCGCCGAACCCATTGTCAACAACGAGCTGTATGCAGAAAGTTCTTTGAGATGACGATCTCCCTTGAGAACTTTTTTATGCACGTTGAAAAGAGCTTGAGCCATGATATCATTCGCCTTTTTCAGAAAATCAGGGCTAGTCTCTGTGGAGAATGGGAAGCATGAGAGAGGTAGATTAATCACAACTGGGTTTGACACAAGGCAAGACTGACTGTACTCTGGAGTCGCACTTGAGGACGAAAGAACACTCGCAGTATTGAACTTGTCGATTTGAGAAGCAATATGAGCCAAGGTTATAAGCTTACAAACCAACCAAATGGATGAACAGGCCAACATGCTAGCCAAGTTAATGACCTAACCAAGACAAGTAGCCAGACAAGGTAATGAGCTGGTCAAGCCATTGGAAACCAGCCAGTCCTACGAAATACCCAACCAGCAGCCAGTGTGCCAGCCAAGGTGATGAACCGCCCTTGCCGACAAATTGACTCAGCCAGGAAGGAAAATGAGTCAACGAACCACCCCAAGCAGACAAGTTAGCCAAGTAGGCGAGCCGGCAAATTGGATGAACCAGCCAATCTGACGTGCGAGCCAAGTAGATAAACTAACCAAGACGACAAGTTAGCCAAAGCCGATGAACTAGATAAACCGCAGTGTGGCCAACTTGACGAACTGGCCAAACCCTCAAGATACCAAAGCCCAGGAACCAGCCAAGTTGATGAGGTAGTTAAGCCAATAACCTGGCTACACTAACGATCCAGGCAATTTGCTGAGCTAGCGAAATCAACCAGCTAGCCGTCCAGCTACCTGAGCCCTCAAGCTAACCAAGCCGTCCAGCTACCTGAGTCCTCAAGCTAACCAAGCCGTCCAGCTACCTGAGCCCTCAAGCTAACCAAGCCGTCCAGCTACCTGAGCCCTCAAGCTAACCAAGCCGTCCAGCTACCTGAGTCCTCAAGCTAACCAAGCCGTCCAGCTACCTGAGCCCTCAAGCTAACCAAGCCGTCCAGCTACCTGAGCCCTCAAGCTAACCAAGCCGTCCAGCTACCTGAGTCCTCAAGCTAACCAAGCCGTCCAGCTACCTGAGCCCTCAAGCTAACCAAGCCGTCCAGCTACCTGAGCCCTCAAGCTAACCAAGCCGTCCAGCTATCTGAGTCGTTAAGCTAACCAAGCCGATGAGTCGGCTGAGCCGACGCACCAACCTAGCCAACAAGCTGATGAGCTGCAGGTGGACGAGCTAACCAAGGTGACGAAAAAAAAAAAGACAGTTTCCCTTTTCCTCTACTGGTAAATGACAGTTTATTTACCGAGAAAACGAGAATATTGTATTATCCAAGATAAACACAGGATCCCGGCCGAGAACCTGGAGCAAGACTAGCCTACCTTAAAGGTGACCACACAACACATGTATGTGTCACGACGGACCATGATACAGTGAATGTTGGTGACAGTCAGACATGTGTCACGACAGACCGTCATGATACAGTAAATGTTGGATCACAGTCAGACATGTGTCACGACAGACCATCATGATACAGTGAATGTTGGATCACAGTCAGACATATGTCACGATGGACATTCACGACGACAGTGAATGTTGGTCACAGTCAGGCAATAACTTACTTCACGTTGTGCAGAAGACACACCTCTAACACCATATATTCTCACGTACTGAAAGGCATGAGTTTGACTCCCTGATAAAACGAAGATGAATAAATACCGAAAAAAATCAGTACACAGGAGGAGCATGCTCGACATGTTGAACATACTAGTTAGTCCAGCCTCGTTTGTATATATATATATATATATATATATATATGTCATAAATAAAAAACATCTCAATTTTGCGTTGAATGAGTCAGCTGGCTTGATGAAATGGTGATGGACGAATGTAACTGATTCATATCATTCTGCTCTGATGATAATGATAACCTGAGCCAATCACATGATCAACAGTTTGCATGGGTACGTCATCACATCGTGGGGTATCATATGTTAGTGTAGGATCTTGTTTGTTTAACCCTCCGCCACCTTCCTTCCCCATCACAGCCCAGTTGTCTTCATCTTGAGCAGTTCATCCGTGCGTTTTCTCTGAATATATTTCATTGACTCATTCATTATTACTACAATGATAATGGTGATTATTATTATTATTATCATATTATTATTATTATTATCATTATTATTATTATTATTATCATTATTATTATTATTATTATTATCATTATTATTATTATTATTATTATTATTATTATTATTATTATTATTATTATTATTATTATTGTTATCATTATCTTTATCATTATCATTATTATCATTATTGTAATCATTGTTATTATTATCATTATTATTATTATTATTATTATTATTATTATTATTATTATTATCATTATTATTATTATTGTTATTATTGTTATTATTATTATCATTATTATTATTATTAGTAGTAGTAGTAGTAGTATTTACATCATTTTCATTATCATTATCACTATCATCATCATTATTGTCATCTACATTATTATCATAGACGCTAGACTGGTGAAGCATTAGAATTCTTGTAACATTTTATATATACAAAATGCACCAGCATATCCAGGGGGTGAGTAGAATTAAAGAGACACGGGAGACGGTGAGGAATACACACAAGTGTAACGTGGTGTGAAACACAGCGCGTCATCTCTACAGCAATAAAGAATTTAAAAAAAAAAAAAGTAAGAGTTGAGTTTACAATTTACATCCATGTTTCGGAATTTGATTTACATGTAAATAACGGCTCGTTCCTCAGATCTACCTGAAGCATGTGGGTGGTTCTGAACCTCTGACTAACACTAGACGCTTGGCTAGTATATAATCCTCTGGTGATGGTGAGTAATGCCGTCTTGAGGGACGAAGATGCACGTGATTCAGATGATTATCAAACATATCCGACTTACAAAGATTGACAAGTTCCGAAAGGTAAATTACCCTCGAAATTGCAGGGTTTTTTTTTCTTTTACAGAAACTCTCTAGGTAGGTCAAGTGCCTTCCTAACCAAGTATATACTAGTGTGGCTACGTCCTTAAGTATCAAATGCCATATGACCATTATAATGGTACATTTTCTTATGATAGAATGTAGGGTACGATTTCTGTGATGATGTACGAGGTTCCCGAGTACTTTGATATACTGGAGTTAGATGAGTAAATGTGGTCTTTCATACCATCTACGTTTCTGACCCACTAGGACACTGAGGAACTTTGTAAAGTGTACAATAACTTGTTCTAATCTTTATATAGGTGCATAGTATTATTGTTGTAATAGCATAGGTATTTTCGTTTTTTTTTCCACTCAGCGTTTAGAAATGTACGCTTTTTTTCCAGTTCAGCGTTTAAAAAATGTACGCTAAATAGGTATACTGTAAAAGGAATTAAGGTGTTTTCATCCAACAGAAACGATGCTATTGCATCATTCACCCAGATGACGTCATGATGACATCATTAGCCTGTAAGTGAAACTGACGTCATGTTGACATTATTCTGTAAATGATACTGACGTCATGATGACATCATTATTCTGTAAATGAAACAGCTGACCTTTGACACTGAGCACTGCTAAGCCCGGTAGTTGACGTCGATACGGGCTAACTTGTTATGTAATGGGAAGTTCCACAGTGCGGTTAACCAACGCACGTAACGCAGGTACTCATGAATAGCGACAGTGAGTGGAAACGGTTCGATGCCCTTACCATGACTGGCACGAGGCCTGGTCACCCACCACCCCTCCCTCCTCCTCCTCCTCCTCCTCCTCCTCCTGAGTTCAGAGATTTATGTCCGAGACAAAAAAGAATATATTTTTCAAGCTCCATTTGCCGAAACAAAGAGCCTTTCGTTAATTGTTTTACGTTGGCTGATATTTTCATAATTCCTTTGCTTCCATGAGGTCATAGCATGGTGTTGGGGTACATTTATACGCATGTAGGCCAAGACATTTATTTCACCTTCTGAATTTCTCTCAGATCGTCAATTTTTTTTTGGTACGTGGGAGGAACATCCATGTTTCCGTTCATCTGAGAACGAGAAACGTTGTTGGGGGGAGAACCACGCAAGACAAGTCCCTCGCCTTGAGAGGTCGACCGTCACACTCCTGGGGGTCGACTTACAGAATTTGGAGGTCGAGATGTTAGGCTTTTCTTACAGTGAATGGAGCAGGAACCTCTCTCTTGTCTTCGCCACTGCTCAACGAACGTGAGAACCAACCCAGTCGTTCATGCTACTCTCTTGGCGGCAAGTTGTAGCGCGTGACGGTGATCCCTGCGTAAGAGGATTCCATAGATCTTTCGAGTCGGAAGTCGGTGACTCAAGTCACATCAGCGGATTATTCAAAGGTGAGGACCTGAGTCAAGCCCAGAGGACTACTCAACCTGGCAAGCTGGACAAATCGATGGGTTAATCAAGTCAGTAGTCTAGTCAAGCGGACGAGTTTAGCCAATTTGAATACCTAGTGAAACTAGTGGCCCAGTCGAGTCAATATGGATGTCAAATGGGCGATCTAATTACATCGACGAATTAGTCAAGCGAGCGAGCTAGCCAGCCCGACGAACTCGGCAAGTCGTCCGTCGAGCCACTAAACTAGAGGAACCTGCTGACGAGGTAGGCAGGTGGTACTAACTGCGGTGAGAGAAAGTGAGAGCAGCAGAAGTGGGAGGGAGGTTTGCCCTACCTCCGCCGCCTCCCTCACAGCTGAGTCGACCAGACGCAACCTTCTGCACTTGCCCTCCTGTATTGATCACTTGTGGATATTACTACACCGCCGCTACTTAGTCACAGCTCTGTACTCCCACCTCCCACCGCTGTACCTCCGCCTCCCACCACTTTACATCCACCTCCCCCCACTGTATCTCCACCTCCCACTACTGTGCCTCCGCCTCCCACCACTGTACTTCCCCCGCCCACCGCTGTACTTCCATCTCCCACCAGTGTAATTTCGCCTTCCAGCATTGTATTTCCACCTCTCACCACTTCAATTACACTTCTCACCACTGTACTACCACATGCCAAAACTGTGCTTCCATCTCCCACTAGTGCACTGCCGCCTCCCACCAATATACAACTCCCTCCCACCACTGTACTACCACCTCCCTCCACTGTTCTGCCACCTCCCTCCGCTGTACATCTACTACTGCTTCTGTACTACCTCCTCCTACCACTGTGCGACACCCCCCATCACTGTGTTCGCCTCCACAATTGAAATAAAATCTTCCATCACTGTACTTCCACCTCCAGCACTGCTACTCCACCTTCCACTGTACTACAATCTCCCACAACTATACTTCCACCTATTACCACTGTACTACCACCTCTCCCCACTCTATCCATCTTCTACCACTGCATTAACGCATCGACCCTCTGTACTTCCGCCTCCACCATTGGACTACCACCTCCTGCCACTGTAATACCACCTCACCATCGTTCTCCCATCTCCTCCTACTGTGTTTACACCGTTATACCTTCTAAAGCGTCCATCCCCACCACCGTGGTAGTGTACACACACACACACACACATACACACACACACAAAAGCTGATACGTCATGGCACTTCCTCAGAATGACTGTCTTGAATGATGATGATAATAATGATAATAATAATGATAATAATAATTATATTTATAATTATAATAATAATGATAATAATAATAATAATGATAATAATGATAATAATAATAATAATAATAATAATAATAATAATGATAATAATAATAATAATAATAATAATAATAATAATAATAATAATAATAATAATAATAATAATAATAATAATAATAATAATAATAATAATAATAATAGTAATAATAATGGTAATAATGATAATAATAATAATAATAATAATAATAATAATAATAATAATGATAATAATAATGATAATAATAATAATAATAATAATAATAATAATAATAATAATAATAATAATAATAATAATATTAATAATAGTTTTTTTTTTTTTTTTTTTTTTTTTTATACTTTGTCGCTGTCTCCCGCGTTTGCGAGGTAGCGCAAGGAAACAGACGAAAGAAATGGCCCAACCCCCCCCCCCCCATACACATGTACATATACACGTCCACACACGCAAATATACATACCTACACAGCTTTCCATGGTTTACCCCAGACGCTTCACATGCCTTGCTTCAATCCACTGACAGCACGTCAACCCCTGTATACCACATGACTCCAATTCACTCTATTTCTTGCCCTCCTTTCACCCTCCTGCATGTTCAGGCCCCGATCACACAAAATCCTTTTCACTCCATCTTTCCACCTCCAATTTGGTCTCCCTCTTCTCCTCGTTCCCTCCACCTCCGACACATATATCCTCTTGGTCAATCTCTCCTCACTCATTCTCTCCATGTGCCCAAACCATTTCAAAACACCCTCTTCTGCTCTCTCAACCACGCTCTTTTTATTTCCACACATCTCTCTTACCCTTACGTTACTTACTCGATCAAACCACCTCACACCACACATTGTCCTCAAACATCTCATTTCCAGCACATCCATCCTCCTGCGCACATCTCTATCCATAGCCCACGCCTCGCAACCATACAACATTGTTGGAACCACTATTCCCTCAAACATACCCATTTTTGCTTTCCGAGATAATGTTCTCAACTTCCACACATTTTTCAAGGCTCCCAAAATTTTCGCCCCCTCCCCCACCCTATGATCCACTTCCGCTTCCATGGTTCCATCCGCTGACAGATCCACTCCCAGATATCTAAAACACTTCACTTCCTCCAGTTTTTCTCCATTCAAACTCACCTCCCAATTGACTTGACCCTCACCCCTACTGTACCTAATAACCTTGCTCTTATTCACATTTACTCTCAACTTTCTTCTTCCACACACTTTACCAAACTCAGTCACCAGCTTCTGCAGTTTCTCACATGAATCAGCCACCAGCGCTGTATCATCAGCGAACAACAACTGACTCACTTCCCAAGCTCTCTCATCCCCAACAGACTTAATAATAGTATTGATTATTATTTTATTATTATCATTATTATCATCATTATTATTATTATTATTATTATCATTATTATAATTATTATTATTATTATTATCATCATTACTACTACTACTACTACTACTAGTAGTAGTAGTAGTAGTAGTAGTAGTAGTAGTATCATTAACATCATCATTATTATCATATTATTATTATTATCATCATTACTATTATATCATTATAAAGGAAACAGATTGATTATAATAGTAATAATGATAACAGTAATGATAACATTCGTACCGCCTCAGAGGTCCTCGACCACAATCTTCTCTCTACAACTTCTAATTGGTCACGTCCGCTCTCTGTCCCTCTTTAAACGCCAGCCCTGACACTCTACGAGAACTCAGCCGTCATCCATGGGCAACGCATTTTGTGAGTTTCCCTGGTGTAGACACTGCATCACGGGCCGGGATGTATGTAGCTGTGCTGACACTATAGCGGAGGTTATCTTGGGGTGGAAAGGAGTCCTACATCCCTTCTTTCAAAATTCTCTCCCCAGTCACAGTATAGTCGCTCCTGCCCCCAATGCCTGTCGCATCAGGGACAGAGCGAATAAGGTTCTGAAACTCTCTGCTTCCCCTGAAACCCATTCTGCTCTCATTTCTGCTTGGAATCACTGCAAAGCTGATCGTTAGGTCAAGCTCGCCTTCATAAAACAAAACTCTCCGGTCCTCAGTGAAAGGAATTTCAAATAACTTCTACGATTCAACTTTTTTCTCCTCTTCCGTCCTGATCAGTCTATAACAAAATCATCAACTGATAAAGTCGCTCTTCAATACTTGTTTTCTCTTCACCATACCACTCTCCATGACTCTCTCACTTCACATACCACCCCGACCCAAACACCCTACTTCTGCCAACCTATCATGAAAGACATTCAACAGTCCTTCATATTACTTACTCCATCTCCACCTTACTTCATGAATCAACAAAAGCTTTTGCATCTCACACCCAACAATGGTCCTTGAAATCCTCCGCCACATCTCGTGACCCTATAGGGTAAGGAATGCCCGATTATTATCTATCTGAAGCGACGTGCGACCCGTGACGGGGGATCATCATGGACCATTGGTTGGTATGAGGTAAATAAGCCTTTGCTGACTCAAATGGTCCAGTGGTATTATACCGGCCTGGTATGCGGTAGGACTCCTCGACGCCGAAAAAGGTAAAGCGTCACCATCTATCTATTCCACGTGTCTAGCATATGTTACAAATGAATTATGTTATATATATGTAGTTAGGTAGGGAGTAGTGGTTTCGGCGCATTACACATGAAAGCCAGATAATGGATGTGAGTGGATGCGGCCTTTCTTCTTCCGCTCCAAGCGCTACTTCACTAACGCAGGAAACAGTGATCAAGTTAAAAAATTATCATTACATGCTGACCATTTCCCATGTGAGCGAGGTAGAGTCAAGAACAGACGACAGAGCTCCAGAGAGAAAATTTCTCACTTGGCTCCTTACTCTGTTCCTTCTTTTGGAATACAGGAAGGGGGGATTTCCAGCCACCCGCTCCCGCCCCTCTTAGTCGCCTTCAACGACATGTAGGGAATACGTAAAAACAATAGAAGTAGTATGTGTGTCTTTTAACCTCCGCGTGGCCGAGGCTGCCAGACGCCCTACCCAGGGTTCGAAGCCCTCAACCCGTGGCCATCAGTGAAAGGCAGTTAGTTAGTTTGCCGTATCAAATGCCCCTCTCACTGCTCAGTGGAAGCTTTTGCTCTTCGTCGTGGTGTTGTTTCATTCTCTCTACCTAACAAGAATATTCTTTGGCTTCTGTCCTCGAGAGCTGACTGCTCGCGTGCGTCCTCCTCTGACTTGGCCAGACAGCGCCTGACAGGCCACAAGGTCAAGCGGTACCCAACAGGCCACAATACATCCCCCAGATATTGTGTGGGAATTTGCAACTCGATGGTTTACCGATGGTAATGTCTGCTTCCTTCCTTACACAACTAGACTTTGGAGTTCTAAACCTTCTTATGATCTTCTCAGACCCCTAAGATCTACCTTCAGCCGTGGGCAGGTTCGCATGCACTTGAAGAACGGATGACACGTTTCTCTCTCTTTTTCCCAACGGGTCCAACCCGGATGTGGTCATTAGCGCCCGCTCTCGGTCTTTTCTTATGTATTAATGAAGCAGTAGGGACACCGAGGGCCGTGCATCAAACGCTGATGCCTAACGTGCAACCCCGCCAGCTAACGGTACTCCAAGACTTACTTCCCCTTGCGTTCATCACCGGGTGATCTTCAAAGGCAAGCCCCATCAACCGGTAATATTTAGTTGGCAGCCCCGTGCAGTATAGATATGCAGATGGTAGCCCCATATACTGGTGATATTCAGAGTGTAGACCCATCTACCGGTGATAATCAAATGCCAGGTTTATCAGCTGGTGATAATCAGAGAGCAGCCACACTAGTTGGTGATAATCACACGGCAGCTTCACTAGCTGGTGATAATCAGAGGGCAGCCTCATTGGCCGGTGATAATCAGAGGGCAGCCTCATCGGCTGGTGAAAATCAGAGAGCAGCCTCACTGGCTGGTGATAATCAAAGAGCAGCCACACTGGCTGGTGATACTCAGGGAACAGCCTCACTAGCTGGTGATAATCACAGGGCAGAATGATCAACCTGGCCAGCAGGAGAGCTTGGGTCCCGGCCGCCACATGGCCAGCAACCGCGGGGGTGGAACTCTCCTTATTGATTATGTACCGGGGCAACACCTGCTACCTCCCACCCCAGAGCTTTGCCCCATCCCTTGCCCCGAATTCTACCCCGTTTATTGCCCCAGCTCTGCCTCATCCCTTGTCCCTAACTTTATCCCATTCCTTGTCCCTAGCTCTGCCCCATTCCTTGCCACTACTAGTTCTGCCTCTTCCCTTACCCCTTGCTCTGCCCCGTTTCTTGCCCCTAGCTCCACCCCGTTCGTTCCCGCCAGCCCTGCCCCATCCCTTGTTGCAGCCATCAGCCTCGAGCTGTTACGAAATATATTGAAAGGAAATGTTGCATGCTTCCCACTCACTTGGCACTTGGACCACCTCTCTATCATGATGATACATGGGATTCCTAACACACAAGTACAGCTCTCACACCGGTAACACTACTCTCAACAACTGACGAACGCTGGCTATAGAGTGGCTGGTACAGAATTACAGTTATGATTGTATGATTATGTATATACGTGTTGTTATTCAGGATGTTAATAGTATGGTCAGCAAAGGTCAGGAACGTGTGAGATCAAGCAGGTATATGACTACGCTCAGTGGAAGTCGTGGTCACATGGTGTAAAGTCATATGGAAAAAGCTACATAGAGGCCACAGTCACACGTAGAGTTAAGAACAAGGTTGGTCATACGAGGAAACAGCCGCACACTCGGCAGTGGGATCGTGAACCGTACGGGCAAAATATATTCTCATAATGCAATAAGAAACGTCTCTTGACTTCGGACTCCATCCCTATACCACTGTGAGGTCCTCACTAAAGGGCGTCCGTTGGGGCCTCTCTCTTGCGCCTCTGAGAACGCTGAGCTGTGCACAATGGGCTGACACGATCGCACTTGACAGCGGCGTGACAAGTTCCGTTGGGAAATTGAACCACAACAAGGCTCGCTTCAGCTACCTGCGGTGTGTGTCCTCACCAACTTACAATACTTACTTCAAGCAAATACTTCTTTCGGTCCGCAGCCAACCACAGCTGTTCATCTTCGCTGATGGGCTGGTCGATAAAGTGGGTACCTGGCTAGGGTGTGTATATATATATATATATATATATATATATATATATATATATATATATATATATATATATATATATATATATATATATATATATATATATATATATATATATATATATATATATATATACATATATATATATATATATATATATATTATATATATATATATATATATATATATATATATATATATATATATATATATATATATATATATATATATATATATATTCTTAAGACCTTGAACTAGGCATCTTTATCAACCCTATCATATGCTTCCTCCAGAACCAAAGATGCCATATACAGACCCTTCTATCTCTCTAAGTATTTGTCACACACATTCTTGAAAGCAGACACCTGATCCACATATCCTCTACGACTTCTGAAACGACACTGTTCCTCCTCAGCCTGAAGTTCTGTTTGTGTCTTCACCCTCTCAATCGCTATTCTCCTACACAACGTTTTCTTTTCTTTACTTGTCAGGTACACTCAAGAAAATCATACCTCTGTAGTTTGGGCACTCATCTTTATCCCCCTTGCCTATATACATATAATCCGCCAATCCTGAGGCGCCTCACCATGGTCCAACCCTGCACGGAAAATCTTAACTAACTAATCGACAGCACAGTCATCCCCTTGCCTTTATCATCAGCCACAAGCCCTTAGTCCCGGGCTTTAGCCCAGCTCTGAATGAGGTCCTCACCTCCACAGTGGTGTACGAGGAATCAACAACCCTCACAGCAGGTGAATGTGTCTGAGCCTCACCAGCACCTTACACCCCCCCTGGATGTAGATTTTATAAATTCATAAATAAAATTGGTATTTCGTAAAGATATGTATACGCCCTGAAGGGCCAAAGCTTTAACTTCCTGCAGCAGGTTTTTAGGGTCCAGTTTACGATAAACTCATCAGGGATGATGAACTCATCAAGGATGATTTAGTTATCAAGGATGGTGAACTCATCAAGGATGGTGTACTCATCAAGGATGGTGTACTCATCAGGGATAATGAACTCATCAAGAATGACGTTCTCGTTAAGATTAAAGGACTTATCAAGGATGATGGACTCACCAAGGATGATGGACTCATCAAACACAATAAATTCATCATGGAAGATGGACCCATTAAGGATAAGACGGGACGACCTTCTCTTACAACACACAAGACGACCTCGGGTCAAGGATGAGTGTGGTCGTCTCACCCCTCAAGGCGGCACCACTGTTCAATTCCAACTCTACTGCTGGGAATTGCATAATATTCTCCGTCACTTTACGCTCTATTGTCCAATCCTCTGGCTCAGTCTCCTCAGCAAGACGGAGAGAGAGAGATGAATACATTAGCTCACACACAGACACTCAGCTCGGAGGCTAACCTGGACGATATATATATATATATATATATATATATATATATATATATATATATATATATATTGATCTGGCACAATCTTCCCTCACGATGCCGCGCCCTACGATCCTGGTGATCTTCACACACAATTCCCCCCAGAACATCATGACACAACTGAAAGTAACTCACGTACTAAGTGCATAGAACAAGTACGGAAAAGGGCTTCAAATTGGTAACCCAAACGTTGACACAGACGTGCATAGCAAAGCAACACACTCGTCTCCCTATTACTAGAGGATCCTCACCTCTAGTCCTAATGGAAACACTTTCCATGTCACCCGGACTTCATTGATGGCTACCTCCTCATTCTTTAACTTTTAGACCAAACGATACATTTGCCGGTCGAGGAAGCCGGTTGATAAGGGTGGGAGCGGTGGACTGGAAGCCCCGAATTTCAGAAGGAGCCAAGGAGGAGTGTCCTCATCCTCCTGGATGTATCTAATGTAACCAACATGAAAAGAAAAGAGAAACAGGTTGTATATTTGAGGAAAGGAACCTAGATGTTCTGGCTCTGAGTGAAATAAAGCTCAAGGATAAGGGGGAAAAGAATGGTTTGACAGTGCGATAAAGGTAGAGTCAGGGGTTAATGTGAGGGTGAGAGCTAGGGAAAGGAGGGGCATCATCACTTCTGCTGCATTTCTGCTGAAGGAGGAGTTATGGGATTTTGTCGGTGTAAGGAAATTAGCCCCAGATTGAATTGGGTGAAAGTGAAATTGTGGACGAGAGGGTGATAATTAGTGTTTATGAAGGTGATAATTAATGTTTATGCACCTGGACACGAGAAGAATGATGAAATGGGGCAAGTATCTTAGGAGCAGATGAGTGAGCGCGTCAGCAACAGTTTTGATGCAAGAGATAGGGTATAAGTGATTGGTGATCTGAATGAGAAAACGGATAATGCGAGTCACGGCACAATTGGAGGGCGTGAGGTATACATTAAGGACTGGTGACTTGGAATACATGGTTCCAAAAAAAGGGACATTCCTGGGTACACGTAGGTGAGTAGAAAAGATGGCAAGCGGGCATCATTGCATTACGTACTAATAGATTAGCGTTATAGAGACTCTTGGATCTGTATGTATGTGTTGCGAGGGGCAGCTGATGGGATGTCTGGTCGTAACCGGGTGGAAGCGAGGATGAAGATTTGTGGAGTTTTTTTTTTTCAAGAAGTGGGAATGATATAGGTGAGAAAATGACGGTGATAGTGATCTAGCTTGAGAAAATGGATTGAGGAATGGGAGGTATATAGAGAAACAGTTCTTGCATCTGAGAGAGAAGAGTGTGGGATGCGGAAGACAGGATTTGGACAGGTGAAAAAGGGGTAGTGATTCGTGAGATGACGAAGTTAGATTCTAAATGGAAGATAAAACAGAGGTTTATGGGCGGTACTTACAGGGAAAAAGTGCGAGAGGTTGGGAGATGTACTCCATAGAGCAGCATGAGCGATGATGAAGTGTAGGAAATGAAAAAGAGAGTAAATGTGAGTTTGGGGTGGGTGAGATCCAGCAAACGTCATAGACAATAAGAAAAATTTAGGAAGGAGATTAATAGCGTAAGAAAAACAAGCAAATTAATGAGAATATCGGTGAGGGGAGCAAATGGGGAAGTGGTGACAGGCAGTGGAGAGGTGAAGGAAAGATGGAGTGAGCACTTTGAAGTGGTATTGAATGTTTGATGATAGGGTGGTAGATGTCGGGTGTTTGGGTTGGAGAGGTATTCGAAGCGATTGGTTTAGTATGAAGAGAAAGGTGGTGAACGCGGATGAAGTGGATGTATTACAGCTGAATTTCTTAGAAAGGGCGTGACTGATCAATTAAGATTTTCACTGCATGTATGCGTCATGATGAGGTGCCTGAGGATTGGCGGAATGCCTGAATAGTGTTGTAATATAGAAGCAAGGGGAAAAAAGGTGAGTATCCGAATTATAGAGGTACATGTTGAGTGCACGTGCCTGGTAATTTGAATGGAAAGGTGTGAATTGAGAGGGTGGTGACCTGCACAGATTAAGGGGGAACAGTGTGGTTACAGAAATGGTAGAGGATGTGTGGATCAGGTGATGCCTTTGAAGAATGTGTGTGGGGGTTTGTATGTGGCATTTCTTGATCCCGAAAAATCATATGAAATGGTTGATAGAAATGCTTTGTGAAAGGCATTACAAATATATTGTGTAGGGGGAAGCTATCAGGGGCATTGAGGATTTTTTATCAGGTAGAGAAGAGGGTGAGCAGTTCCAGACGAAGGTGATTCTAAGGCAGGGGCGTGTGATGATACCATGGCTATTTAATTTATTTACTGATGAGGTGGTGAGGGAGGTAATGGAAGGGTCTTGGAGCGAGCGGCGGGCATAAAATCTGTTGAGGGTGGTGAGGCCTGAGAGGTGAGTCCATTGTTTGCTGACGACATAACAAAGGCAGAAAATTCGAGTGACACAGCAGAAGCCTGTCTCTGGCTTTAGAAGAGTGTGTGAAATGAGAAAATTGAGAATAAATGAGACTAAAAGCAAGGTTATCAGGTTTAGCAATGCGAGGGGACAGGTTAGTTAGAATGTGAGTTAGAGTGGAGAAACACTGGAATGTGGTTTAGATGCCTGGATGGGAGTGAACATCGCAGCAAATCGAACCGTGGAAGCTGAAATGAGTTCATTGGTTGGTTGAGGGGGAGAGGGTTTTGTAAGTTTTGAGGAATGTGTGGACAGTGAGGTTACTTCATGGGAGGGCGAGAATGGGTATGTCTGAAGGTATAGTAGATCCAACGGTGTTGATTGGACGCGAGGCATGGGCTGTAGATCAGAATGTACGGAAGAGGGTTAAAGTGTTGGAATGAAATGTCTAAGGACAAAGTGACATGGGCGGAGAACTAATCGAGGAAGTAATGAGAGGGTAAGAAAGAGGAGTAGAAATAAGTAGAGTATAGTTGAGAGAGCTTAAAGAGTTTGCTAAAATTATTTGAACATATTGAGAGGAATGAGTGAGGAAAGGTTGATAAATAGGATGTATGGGTCAGAAGTGGATGAGACAAGCAGAAGGAAAGACAAAACTGGAGATAAAAAGGATGGACTAAATAAGATTTTGAGTACTTGGGGCCTGAACATGCAGGAGGGTGATAGGCGTGCACGGGGTAGACTAGATTGGAGCGATGTGGAATACAGTGGTCGATGTGCTCTCTATTATGAAAGGATCTAATTTGTACATACTTGGACTGATGTCGAGGTTACTGTTGAAAATGTGTTTAATCATGCTAGATTCTATTGTCTTTCTATCGGCAACTGAATGACATGATAACATTTTCTTTGTTAAGGTCTTGCATGTGCAGAAATAAAACACTGGGTCCTTACCCAACACGAACACCGTAATGATATCTAAATTCAGTTCTTTTCCACTTTCTCGTAAGTAAACTTTATTGCAGTCCCTGCAGGGTATCTGATGATCATAACCATTTGCATATTCAGGCGAATTTCTTCTATAAGCAAGTTTCTTCCTGTATTGCTGTTCTTATTTGCAGTATTGATGTTTAATTCCTTAAGTCGATGAGTCAGTCTTAGGAAGTCTTTGTGATACTGTGTGGGACTAGAAGGTTTCCTGTTAGTTAGGCTATGTGGTATGTCAACTACTGTATTATTACTGTAACTGTTTATCACTTAATATTCAGCCTATGTTCATAATGAATTAACCGTGCTATCTACTCTGCAAACATCCTTGTATATCTGCTGCCCTGTCTGTCTCAACATTCCTCACCCATATGCCGAACCAGTGGGGAAATATTCAGCTCACCCTAATCATAAGCTCCTGTATGATAAGTTAACCCGTAACTGTCATGACTTCCCAGTTCTGTAGCATCTGTAATACCTCAACTGTGTGTATCTAGCCAATTGGCTGCCTGAATCCAGTAAACCTCTATTTATTCATCTTTTCATTCATTTCACCATTCATCCTCTTGCATGTTCAGGCCCCTGGCACTCAGATATTTTTTCCACTCCACCCTTCCATCTCCAAATTGGTCTCCCCATTCTCCTTGTCCCCTCCATTTCTGTAATGTCTGGACACCAACCGGGCCAGACACTTGACACTTGGAGTCAGGGCACCACCAGGGCCCAACACTTGACACCAGGTGTCAGGACACCAGTCAGCCCAGCACCTGACATCAGGTGTCAGGGAGCCCCTTGATCTAGACATTTATCACCAGGTGTCGAGGCATAGCTCGGCCCTAGCACTTGACACCAGGTGTCAGTGCACTGCCGGGGACCAACACTTGATGCTTGACACCAGATGTCAGAGTACCACCAGCATCCGTCTTTTCTCTTTTTTCAACGGAGGAGGCTCCAGTCATGAACAAAGGTTGACATCAAGGCCGGGCCTTAGTTGAAACATAAAGAGGTTAATGATAGGGAAAAGGAAGAGACAAGGGAAAGAATTTATAGATTTTGGAGGGAGTAACAAACCTGTCCTTCAGATTGTGCCAAATCATAGTTGTTGGGAAAGACATGAGCGGGTAGAGAGTTCTAAAGCTTCGACATGTAGGGAAAGAAAGTTATCATAACGGGCCACCCTTAAGTTGCTAATGACCACACAGTAATCATGTGACGTAGCAATTTGCCGAGTATTGCGTGGTCTAGTTAGAGGTAGGGGCACACAAGCAGCCAGCTCTCGGGAGCAAAAACCAAAGTGATACGTACAGAAGGGGGGAAAGTAAATTAACATCGCGGCGTAGAGCAAGTGGGTCAAGTGGGAGAGTCATATGTCGGACCGCTTTTGACTCAACTCTGTAAGGATGCAGAGCTGAAGAGCCATCCCAGATGTGAGAGGAGTACTCCATACAAGGACGGATCATTCCTTTATGAACGGAGCAACTGTTCGGAAGAGAAGAAATTTCGACATCTGAACAGGACTCCCAGCTTCTTAGAGGCAGACTTAGATATTTCCCTAATGTGGGGTTTCCAAGAAAGAGTGGGTGTTACAGTAACACCAGGGATGTTCACTGAGTCAATAAGTGAAATAACAAAGCCTCAGAAGGAGAGAGGAAAGCTGTGAGGAATTTTCGACAGAATAATGGGTAGAGACTGGATGTTAAAGACATTAAACTTAACCACATTTCGTTTACCCCACTGAGATATCCTGTGCAAGTCTAAGTTTATCGAAGTTGTGTCGAGACGAGATGCAAATCGAGTGAGAGAGGGAGCAGCACTAAAGGATTTGGAGGAATGCAGTGTTGAGTTGTCAGTGTATGAGTGCATTGGATTATTTGTGGAATAGAGAATACCGTTGATAAAAGGAGAAAAGTTTAGGAGACAGGTTGTAACCTTTAGGAACACCGTTGTTGATGCAGAAAGGGAGAGAGGCTGATCCACCAACAACTACAATGATAGATAGGCCAGAAAGGAAGCTAGATATGAGGGAGCAAAGTGGGGGAGTGAAGCCAAAAGAGGGGAGCTTATAAATGAAACCCCGATGCTACACCTTATCAGAAGCTTTGGGTATGTCAAGGGCAACTACATAGAATTCCCCAGAATCTTTTGGGGTCGATGGCAATAGTAAAATAGGAAAGAATATCAGCAGTGGATCTCGCCGTACAGAAGCCATGCTGGTGATCAGAGAAAAGACTGTAAGATATAAAATGCCTGAGGATATGGGAGGTGAGGAGGGATTCAAACACTTCAGAAATGGTAGATGTCAGAGAAACAGGACGATAGTTAGAGGGGTCACCCTTCGTAGAGATGGGATTTACCAACGTTTTTAAAAAGAAACGGAACAGGTGCACGTTCAGAGGCACACCTTCAGTACACGGGGACGGATATCAAGACCATAAGCCTTGCTTGTGTTCAGAAAAAGAAGCTGTTTTTGGACAGTACGAGAGGTACATTACGGGAAGGGGCATAGGATTAGTAAGAGGAGCATCAGGGGGTGAAGGAATGTTAGAGGAATGTTAGTCAGAACAACGTGGAGTTAGAGGAGATACGGGAACCAAGTAGAGTCGCAAAGTCTACGGGAGAGACAACTATAGTACCAGCAGAAAGGAAAGGTAGTTGTTACAATGCTGTAAACCAGAAAGATCTATCAGAGGACGACGACGAGACGTTATCACACTACCATTGAATAAAGGAACCCTTTGTCTTACGGATAACTTGCTTGCAATGATAACGGGCAGTGATAAAAGAAAAACTGAATAGGAGCCAGGGGAAGGAAAGTTTTTCTAGGCGCGATATGCATAATGCCTTGCCTGAAAGTCCTCAGAACAAGATCGGTTGAACCACTGATTGCAAGTAAAGGTCGCCTTGGAGGGAGAGGGGATAAATGCTTCCATTCCGTCAACAATAATCTCTGCAAAGAGTCTGGCGGAGACTAGAGCATCACCTCATACGAGACGTAATTTACCCAAGGAAACTCAGAAAAGAATTTTCGTGTGTTATTCCAACCAGCTTTGTTGAGGTGCCAATATTTACGTTTAGAATGGGCCGCTGGAGGGGGAAGGTGCCGTTAGAATAGATACATTTATGAGAGGGTAAACAGATGAAACAACCGGGGGGCGAGATTGTGTCTTTAGAGCGCGAAGGATTAGAGGTGAAAAACAGAGCCAGAGTATTGACGCCAAGTGTCACGTCACTGCCACCGAAATCCAACACTTGATACGAGGTTTCCCAGTGGACTCTCCGGGCCCGAAGCTTGACAGAGGGTGTCAGTACAACACTAGTGCCTGACACTTAACACCAAGTGTCAAGGTACTGCTTGATCCTGTCACTTGACATCAAGTGTCTGAGCAACTTTTGAGTCCAAAACTTGACATCAGATGTCAGAGCACTTTTCGGGCCCGACTCTTGACACCAGGTGTCAGGGAACCACACAGACCAAACACTTCTCACCAGATGTCATGACACCGTCCGGGCCCGGCACATGACACCAAACATCAGGGCACCAGCTGGGTATGACACCAGACACGAAACATCAGGGCACCAGCTGGGTATGACACCAGACACGAAGCATCAGGGCACCAGCTGGGTATGACACCAGACACGAAGCATCATGGCAATACTCATGCCCGACACAGAACACCAGATGTCCAGTTACCACCCAAGCCCAACACTTGACACCTGGCACCAGGTCACCACCCGGACTCAACCGGGCTCATAGGTGGAAAATGAATAATCATATCGATAAGTGCAAAGTTTTACATATCGGTGGCGAAAACGAGAAGATAACCTACTCTGTTGAGCTACAAATGGTAAATGAAGAAAAAGACTTGGGTATGATAATGTGAAAAAAAGCATTGCACAGAAACAGTAACCATAGCAAACAAAATTGTTTGATTCATGGATAGTACTTTCGAATTCATGTCTAGGAAAATCATCCTTACTCTTTTTAGTTCACTGGTGTGTCCACACCTTGATATCTGCGTTCACATTTGGTCACCTTACCTGAAAAAGACACGACAGAACGGAGAGAAAAGCATCAAGCTACTGAGATGATTACCGAACCAATGAATACTGTGAAAATCGACTAATGACTCATATCTACATGGTTTAGAAAAGAGAAGGGTAATAGATTTGCTACAAGTATTCAGAATTATCAAAGGCTTTTATAGACTTAATCTAACAAGCTGATTCAGACTTGATTCGTCTGATTTCACTCGTAGTAACGGATACAAACTCATGGGCAAACTTTTTAACTTGAATGAAGTGAAGTACTTTTCCTCAACAGAAGTTCTGAAATATGGAGTAATTTCCTTACCTGTCGAAGCTTTGGAACTCTCTACCATCTCCTGTCTTTCCCAATAACTATAACCTGGCACATTTCAAAAGACAGGTTTTTCGCTTTCTCCAAAATTCGTAAATACTTTTCCCATGTCTTTTTTCTTTTCTTTTCATAATTCTCTGTTATTTCAATTAAGGCCCGGCCTTGATGTAGACCTTTGTCTGTGACTGGAGCCTTCAACATAAAAAAAAAGAAGATATTTCGCTTCAAATACACGACTCACATTATTTGTGCCGCCTCATTTACATGAAGAGTTTGAAGGTGTTTCTCTTTCACTTACCTGCATGCCTTTCTGGACTTACCACACTAATGTCTGAAATCCTATCACTGTCACAAACAGCCAGTGGAGCGGCCTGGTACTACTGTATGAATTCCTTTTTCATGGCGCCACCTGGGCCCAAAATTTCCCACAAGGTGTCAGGTCACCACCTGGGCCCAACACTTGACCCAAGGTGTCAGGTCACCACCCACCCCATCACCTACCACCAGGTGTTGTTGTTCCCGTGTGGGAAATTACGGGCCCTGTGTGAAGCGGTTGAGGCCCTGAGTGAGCCGAAGCAGTCCCCATGCGAGACGTTACGAGCCATCGTGTGAGACAGTATGGCCCCCATGTGAGACGTTACTGTTTCCATATGTGACGTTAAGGGCCCCATGTGAGATAGCCCGGACCCAGTGTGAGACGACATGGGCCCCGTGTGAGACAGTACGGTCAGACGGTACCGGATCCCCAAGTCAGACGGTACGGGCTCCATGCCAAACGGTTAGCGTCTCGTGTCAGGGGGGATGGAGAGTCGTATGTAAATGTATGACGGTGTATGGCATCTTGTACGGGCACTCCTCTCTCTTAACTATGAATATCTCAGTTGAGGATTACTGCAGAGGACGCGCTTCAGGGCAATGACGATTGCGCCCTCCATACTCCACATAGCGGTGGCCAGGGAGGAGAATATGACGGTGTTGTGTGATCTTCAGGTTTATTGGATACTTTGCTGTGGTGCGCCTTACGGTAACACCCCCATCCCGCCACCCTCAAGTGTTGTATCCAGGTCAACAGTGACTGTCACCGCAGCCAGCCACCAGTGTGGACACTGTCGGCATGACACGCCGAGAACCAAATTTGATTTGAGTTTGAGGAGAGAGAGAGAGAGAGAGAGAGAGAGAGAGAGAGAGAGAGAGAGAGAGAGAGAGAGAGAGAGAGAGAGAGAGAGAGAGAGAGCAAAAAATACTCTTCAGTCTTGAGGGGTGGGTTAAGCAGTGAGGAGCAGCCGTGTAGGAAGGTGCCACAAGGTTGAGAGCTGACAGCTGTGGGTATGACATTCCCCCAGGAAGGTGTATTTCTGGCGTCGATAAGGTCGACCTTCATAGTCTTTTTAATTCTATTACCGCCTCTCGACCGACTAGCACCGGGAGCTCTTGTTTGTCTACCAATTTCCTTCAGATTCTGGACAACTGTAGGTGTGGCACTGAGGTGCACCAGTGAGGTGTGGCACTGAGGTGCACCAGTGAGGTGTGGTACTAAGGTGCACCAGTGAGGTATGGTACTGAGGTGCACCAGTGAGGTGTGGCACTAAGGTGCACCAGAGAGGTGTGGTACTGAGGTGCACCAGTGAGGTGTAACTCTGAGGTGTGGCACTAAGGTGCACCAGTGAGGTGTGGTACTGAGGTGCACCATTGAGGTGTGGTACTGAGGTGCACCATTGAGGTGTGGTACTGAGGTGTATACCAGGTATTTGTAGCACAAAGTCCCATCACATACCAAGCCTGGCTCTCTGCTCTACAACATATCAAACGACCCTAAAAATCGATATCTAAATTCAAATCTGGCAGCAAGAAACAGAACTTCCCCCGCCTCCCTAGATGTTAAATTATCGTCTGGTGTCACCGCATAACTCACCACGTTACTATGTTCTTATTTACCCATCACTTAACGCTGATTGCCATCTATGTTTATTTTGACCAGTTCTTATCAACATGTTAACTTTATCCACAACGTTTGGTGTGGATAATATATATATATATTCACCTCTTAACAGATGAGCCATGAATATTCACGGTACCAAAATAAGCTGGAGAACCTAATACCCTGTTATTCATATAGTTTTTTTTTTATTTTTAGGGGGATTCAAAAAGAGAAAAATAAGAGTTTTATGTTGTTAGTCTCATATATCAGTGTTTACGCCTGAGGCCGGACATCAGAAGCCAGCCACTTGACGAGAGGGAACTGAATGGCGGTGTTGAATGTAATCAAAACCAGGCGGATGGTAACGTGGATGCTCATCCGACACATTCCTTATTTTGAAAAACCTCAGTAACTTCTGAATTATTTCTTGGTTCAGCCGCAAGTAAATTCTATGATTTTCAGGAACTTCAGTTAGCAACTCCCGTGAAGGATACACTCCTTTTTCTCTCCGACGATGAAGCCACTGCCTCTCCTTTTTCAACGTCTTGGAATACTCCAGGTCTTTTTCTTCGTGATATACGCAGCAGCATAGAAATGCAGACGCTGATGCAGCTGCTAGATGGGTTTCAGATATCCTGGTTTCTGGAGCACGTATACACACACAATTTTTCCTCGACCTTCCTTCGTCTTTAAACATAAGATATGAATGTCTTATCTGGATCCTGTACCAACGTATGCATACTATATTAGATTCTTCCCTGTAGTCAAGCAAGGTAAACACAACTCTCAAAGGGCAGCATTAGAGTTATACCTTAGATGGTCTTCGGGAGTCTTGGGTTATTGGTCGAACAAGTTGTTGGAATTCGAAGCCCGCAGACCCAGGTATAACTCTACAGCCTGGTTGGTGTGGTATGCTTCATAAATACTAGTCCAAAGCGCTCTTAAACTTGTCCGCTGTGCATTCCACTGTGATTCTGATACTTGTAGTAAAGGTGTTGAAGTCTTGGGCCCCGAATGTTTAAGGTGTTCTATCCTTTTGAGCATATCGCACCTTTAGATTCCAGATGTAGGAACTTACAGTTCTCTACGCCTGTCGTGTCGGTAAGATTATATATTCCAGTGTAAGTTGGGAAACAGCCTTCGAGGATTTTCCAGGTATAATTGAAAATATACTTCTCGAGTCTGCGCTCCAGGGAGTACAGAATACGTGATTCAGCAGTTCCCAGTAATTCAATCCCTTTTCCACGTTAACATGAGCCATGAAAGATCTCAGTTGTTACACATTATTACTTAGAGATCTTTCACATTATTCAACTGGTTTATGACTGCGTCTTATGTCGGTCAGTATTTTGTGTTGCCGTTCATGTCTTTATTTTCCACATACAGGAGAAGTTGAACCTTTTCCCCGCTGAAATCCATGTTGTTCTCGATGGTCCAGCTGAAGACTTCATCTATGTCTCTTTGTTGCTTTTCAGCGTCCACAACTGGCGTAATTCTCATGCTTATTCTACTATCACCTGCAGAGGTTGTTCCAAAACAGCGACTCCAGCTCGCACCACTGTCAGATATAAGAGGGACGGAAGAGGTTTAAGTGTAGGTCCTTGAGGGACTGATCCGGGGATAAGTTCATGAGCGTGCTCTCTTTGCCCCTTTCGAAATCCTATGGCAAGGTGATGTCTGGCCTTTGTAACATAGGAGGGGTTACTGTCTAGAAAGATGTCTCTTTTGACTCATTGAATACCGATTCACATTGCCCTGTTCATCAGAATCTCATTCATCTCCTAACAGTCATCTGTAAAAGGATTATCATCTGTTTTAAGGCGGTTTGTGGTCCTCGGTTTCCTTTTTGTTTTCCATATGAATCAAAGTGTTTTGGGTTATTTCTTATTTCATCCACAGCTCTTCCCTGTTCTTCCCTTTCGTGTGTTTCGTATGAAATTTTGAATTTACTTTTTATATTCGTTTGTTCATGTGAGAGGTTTGCTTTCCTTTCTAGGTGAGCTGGTTTTTTTTTCTTTTTAAGATCTGCAATTCCTTTTTGTCTTCTGTAGCGTGGTCGTTTTCCTCATTCTCTCCTAGATACCTTATGCTTTCTTCTCACACTTCTCCTCTGTTCTGGAATTCAGCATAGTTTCCCATTATGTCGAAGACATATCATGGTTTGCATCTTTCCTTTTCTTTCCGTTCACTAAAACTGAAATTGCTGAATAGATCTCCATAATTAAGAGCGTATTGTTCAAGTTGTTTACATACGTTATTGCACGACTGTTATAGTGTTTGATGTGTATTGTTTTGATGGTAAAACGCGCATCTAGATAAATATATATACGATAAAAACACATATCTTTCTACACGAACACAAGCGTGAACTCACAAAACAACCGATGCAGTGACACACGCTGGGGAAAAATGTATACAAAAAACAAAACAAAAGCTTATTCCCACGTAAACATCGTTATAAACACGTATAGAAAACAAATAACGAACAAACGCATACCGAAATAAAGCCACTGGGATAAACAATGGTAGGTGAATGTAAATGCACCATATGAACACAGACTCGCATAAAAACTCTGCAATTCAAACTTGTACAGCGAAGGAAAAAACACTCATACTAATCAAAGCAAACTATTATGATACCAGACAGACACACAGCATTGCATACATATACAAGGGGTTGTTTAAGCGCACACACACACACACACACACACACACACACACACACACACACTCGAGCATAAACATGGAGATTAAGTGTCTAAGGAATAATGACCAGGAGGTGTGACCAGCCATGCAAGCCATGGATGTGTTCCTCCCACAGTTTGTTTATTTTAGATCAACACCCACAGTTTGGAAAGTGTGTTCAGTTAACGATGGCTGGATGTTAGTTACTGGATAGAGAAATGCCAATGAACCAATTTACATTTCTGTAAATCATATATACATTTCAGAAAATAGATTTATCTAGTTATGCCAGATTGAGAGTTCATAATCATCAAGAGAGGGAAGAGATTATGTCATTCCTGGCTTAAAGTAGACAAAGAGTGCTGGATGCAACGAGACCTACGTCTCTCTCTCTCTCAAACCTCTCCGGTCGTCCCTCTTCACTTTATCTCTGATCTCAGTGGTCACAAAGGCCTACTTTCCACTACAGCACCTCACTTCTTCCTTATCCAGCCTTCCATCTTCCCTCGTACCACTCCAGTCGCCAGTACCTGCTCCTTACCCCCCTCCCCCTCCCCCAACCCTCACCCCTCACCCATCCCACCACCCCTGCCTACCTCCACCACCTCAGTCACCTGCTGGAGGTCTACATCCAATCCTATTTTCACTCCGGCCCGGAGACTAGTCGCGTAACCTTGTCAATTTCCTTTGAATTTAACTGCTCGTTTCAACAATACATCGTGAGAGTGAGTACTGTAACGAGGGTGGCAGGGCGAGGAGACACGTAGATCAGTAGGTGGAGGGGGATGAATCATCGTATTGGTTGTACGTCTGACAGCGCAGGTGAGGCCCCCGGGCGCCGGCGGCAGCATGTCGCGTTCCCACTCCCTTGTTTCAGGTACCCCTCCGGCCTCCTTCCTTCAAGCGCTTGCCTCACAACCATTACCATTCGCTGTCCACTCCAAATCTCACACTGTTTTGGGTACTTTCTCTCCAAGATGATATCTGTTTAAAGAATATGATAATTAGAAATAACTGTACTTTTCTTTCTTTGCTTTTTGAGATAGGCAGATGACTGCCTTACTTCCATATAACTACTTCAAAAAATCCTCCGTCGGAACTTCTCTTACAGAAAGTTTCACATTGCTTGAGAAACAACAGAGGATGAATTATCTGTCTTTAAAATGGCCACGAAAATATAAGTGGACCTTATTTCTTTTGGTTTGTCAGGTGAGTGTTGTATTTTGGGATGTAGGGATCACCTGACCCATGGTATGGCCCAAGGCGACCGACACCGTCCGTACAGCGGGGAACTATTGAACATACGCTAGATAAATCCACGAATAATAACGAATGGGTGGAGAGAGGAACTGGATTGTGTGGGCTAGTAAACACTCTGCTGCAGGAGCTGCCTCGTGTGGGCCAGTAACCCGCTTGAGAACCTTCCTGCATCCGTGTGTTCTTGCAGTGGTTAATACCTCCACACACCTCAGTTTGGTACTGTACGTGAAAGCCATTCAAACGCTTTGTACTGGCCAAAGAACTTTGTAGGTCAATGTCCTCAACAGTGGGTTACTATAAACCCAACAGATAACGATTTGGGGACACTGTGGACCAGACCCAATAGATAAAGTTGTGAGTTGCTGTAACTCATCCGAGAACTTTGTGAGCCCCTTTATATTCATCAGACAACGTTGTGGACCACTGTAGACTTCAAATAGCAGCGCTTGGGTTACGGAGACTCAACCAGTAATGTTATGGGCCACTGAGAAGTTATCAGATAATGTTGTGGGTTAGTGTAGACTTACTAGATAACGTTTGAGTTCCTTTAGACTCATCACATAGTACTATGAGTTACTGTAGATTCATCAGTGTTACGAGTTACTACAGACTTACCAAATAACGTTTTGAGTTACTACAGACTTTTCAAATAACGTCTCGAGTAACTACAGACTCATCATATAATGAGTTATTTGTAAACTCACTAGATAACGTTTTGGGCAAAAGCGTATCAGGTCAAAAGGAAGGCCTATGTTTGATCTGTTGGTAATCGCTAAGTTTATGAATAAAACATAGCTGGTATTATCAGCCTCAGTAGGGAGTTTATATAGGTAGATATCGCAAGCCAACTACTGAGGAACTCATGCCACCTCCTGCACACGCCCTCAAGGCTTTAATACGCGTCTTGATCCCTCGAGTACCATATTACGACACTTGGGTATATCGCGTGACCTGTGATCTGACTGGGTGAAAGGCCAGGCCATCGTGATCAAGGGTCTTGTGGTTACATTTCCTAATTCCACAAAGTCCTGCATCAGCTTTTCCACTGTGACCTGACGTTGTGAACATCATTAGACACCTGGTCAACGGTAATTACCTCCTCAAGCACCTGACATATTAACCTCTTTGCCAGTAAGGTACCAGGAAAACTAAAATGTAACCTGCCTACTTACGTCGTTCATGTTAGAACAAGAGACTAGACCATTACTCCAGTTTGTTGGTTATCATTTGGTTATCAGACACTTCCAATTTCTTGAGCAGTTAACTTCGCCATTGGGCACCAGGTCTTCTGTTACTTTTTTGCTCTGTCTTTGTATATCTGTATCTGACCAGGCTCTAGAGTCGAGGAAAAGCACACCACACTGAGAACACAATAGGTGGAAGCAAAGAGTGTAACTAGTGTCCTAATGAAGAATCTCGAAAGCTTAATCATCTCACCGAAGGCGAGGAACGTGTGACAAAAACTGTTATACTGAAAGGAAAATGAAACCCTGACACTAAAAAGCCTAATGGGACGAGGGAGGAGAGAGTGCTGGCCCATAAGAACATTCCCTCCAGGTCCAAAGCACGATCCAATCCCCCTTAATCCTGTGAGGTCAGCCCGAGTCACAAGGTCACAGAATGGAAGGTTGATTGTTCTGCTGGGGAACAGCGGGTGTAGTCTCCATGTTAGGTCAATGGGGAAAGGAATGGAGCAGTCGAAATGGGAGATAGTGAGGAGTGGAGTAGGCCAGCTGATGCAGAGGATGGTAGGGGTGTTAACCAACACCTACGACAAGGATCAGACGATGCATCACAGTGGAAACAAAACCTTTTATTACTCTAAAGGGTCAATGTACACGTATTCTAATACTCTAAAGAGTCCACTTACATGTACTTTCAGCTTGAGAGCTATATTTACAAGATAATTACACGCTGAGCGCCACACGTACGAGCATATTCAACCTGTGTGTCTCATTTACGTTTGTTGGAACCTGCGGACGTTATTTCCATGTATGCCATTCAAACCTTCCCTCGAATAGTCATCATAACCTCGTTATTTATAAGTTATGCCATTAGCTTACTGCCGCCAGGTCTGTGGTTGTGTTGGGCTG
Organism: Panulirus ornatus; assembly: GCF_036320965.1. NCBI lineage: Eukaryota > Metazoa > Arthropoda > Malacostraca > Decapoda > Palinuridae > Panulirus > Panulirus ornatus. The sequence continues at coordinate 15,031,292 of NC_092231.1, read as the reverse complement.
CTCCCACCGCCAGCACCCCACCCAACCCCCCACAGCACCGCCTGGTTGGCCACCCGCCTGTCGCAGGTGTTTCCTAAACGCCTCTCCCTACCTGCCCGTAGCCCCTCCCTACCTGCCCGTAACCTCTCCCCACATAGTTCCCGCGCCTCACCCCTCCGTCCCGTTACCCCCTCCCGCCCCTCATCCCTCATCCTTCCTCCCTTCACCACCCTCACCTTCGCCAGCGGTAGAAAGCGTCCCTCTGCGTTCGGATATCTTCCATAGTGAATGCAGTCGAACCGGAGAGCTAACCATCGGTGGGTTGTGAGCCCCACACCTGCCGAATACAACAACAACAACAAAATTCACTGTGGACAAAGAGGGCCAGTCCTCTACCTTCCCTATCCCGACCATATTAACAATAACATTGATACGTAAACATAGTATCTAGAGGTAATGATGAGAATGACCACACAAGTAACAACAAGAATATCTGTTACGATGTGGATATTTGTGATTACTTAAATATCGAACATAATGATAAGAGTATTGAAAATAATGATTACAAGTGTGTATCTAAGATAATGATTACAAGTGTATAGAAGATACCCTTTGAGTATAGTAATTGATCACCTTGACTATGGTAACTGAACCCGTACTTGATATGGCGACTGAATGCTTTCAGTATAGAAAATGATCCAAATTAAGCCTGTTAACGGAATTCCTTAAATGTGAAATCAAAACCCTTTGAAAGAACCTTTGAGACTTGGTAACTGAACCACTCTGAACCAAGCTATAAATGATATGAAAATCTGAGCTTCAAATCTAAGTGGTTTACTTACATAAGCTGCTGTATATAGAGGAAAGATGATCATTTACACAAAACATTATCCTGCTGCTACGTGCCTCATAAATCAAGAATTTTCATCATCATCTCAAAACGTAAGAGATTTTTGTTGTTTATGTCACATCTCTCGAGGTTCTGATTGTTTATTGAGGACACAGACCACACACACAAAAAAAATCTTAGCTTACCTCTACACATACGAGATCATTCAGTCTTTACATCACTGTTTATTCCAGTCTAATTGAGTGTCCTGCAACACAGAAGTTTTCCACAACATAGGCCGCAACAAACGAGTCTCTCAAGGTTCACTGCAACACAATCAAATTGTCGACTCATCTGCTGCTGTCTCACAGCACCTGAGAACACTCACTGTTTACCGCACTATGCACAGACACTGTTGATCACGGATCGCTGAAATCCCCCATGGTTTATCTCTTATCGTAAGTTCCTGGTCTTTATCTATCAATAAAACAGATCACTCATGTTCATATAAGAAAGAAATTCTCTTTTTCCCATTACACACAAGATCGTGTCCATCGACCTCATAATACACGAAGCACTTCATCATAGCACAGGTTCGAATCCCTCGACGTAAACGACCCGCTAGACATACCACCGCTACAACCTGTCAAAACGACCATCACAACTGCTACCATGGGCCATATATTAAACCAGGTGGACCACCACAACCTTTCATACTGACCAGAATTAAAATGACGACTTGTCATATTGATCACGACGACGATCACCACCAAGCACGACTTGGCCAACACCAGTTCACGACTCGACGTACGACCAGTCATACAGACCAACATCACCACGACTGGTCCTACAGAACATCACCATGACCTATCATACATACCAAAATCACCACGACCTATCATACAGAAGAACATCACCATGACTTATCATACAGACCAACATCACCACGACCTATCATACAGAAGAACATCACCATGACTTATCATACAGACCAACATCACCACGACCTATCATAAAGAAGAACATCACCATGACATATCTTACTGACCAACATCACTACGACCTGTCATACAGACCAACATCACTACGACCTATCATACAGACCAACATCACCACCCATCATACAGAACATCACCACGACCTATCATACAGACCAACATCATCACAACCCATCATACAGAAGAACATCACCATGACCTATCATACAGACCAATATCACCACGACCTATCATACAGAAGAACAACACCATGACATATCATACAGACCAACATCACCACGACCTATCATACAGACCAACATCACCACACATCATACAGAACATCACCACGACCTATCATACAGACCAACATCATCACAACCCATCATACAGAAGAACATCACCATGAACTATCATACATACCAACATCACCACGACCTATCATACAGAAGAACATCACCATGACCTATCATACAGACCAATATCATCACGACCTATCATACGGAAGAAACATCACCATGACATATACACCAACATCACCACGACCTATCATACAGACCAACATCACCACTCATCATACAGAACATCACCACCACCTATCATACATACCAACATCACCACGACCTATCACACAGAAGAACATCACCACGACCTATCATACAGACCAATATCATCACGACCCATCATACGGAAGAACATCACCATGACATATCATGCAGACCAACATCACGACCTATCATACAGACCAGCATCACGACCCATCATACAGAACATCACCACGACCTATCATACACAACATCATCATGACATATCATACAGACCAACATCACCACGACCTATCATACAGACCAACATCACCACCCATCTTACAGAACATCACCACGACCTATCATACAGACCAACATCACCACGACCTATCATACAAAAGAACATCACCACGACCTATCATACAGACCAATATCATCACGATCCATCATACAGAAGAACATCACCATGACATATCATACAGACCAACATCACCACGACCTATCATACAGACCAGCATCACGACCCATCATACAGAACATCACCACGACCTAACATACAAACCAACATTATCACAACCCATTATACAGAAGATTATCACTATGACCTATCATACATACCAACATCACGACCTATCATACAGAAGAACATCACCATGACCTATCATACAGACAACATCACCACGACCTGTCATACAAAAGAACATCACCATGACATATCATACAGACCAATATCATCGCGACCCATCATTCAGAAGAACATCACCATGACCTATCATACAGACCAACATCACCACGACCTATCATACAGAACATCACCATGACCTATCATACAGTCCAGCATCACCACAACCACAACAGCGCTGGTGGCTGATTCATGTGAGAAACTGCAGAAGCTGGTGACTGAGTTTGGTAAAGTGTGTGAAAGATGAAAGTTAAGAGTAAATGTGAATAAGAGCAAGGTTATTAGGTACAGTAGGGTTGAGGGTCAAGTCAATTGGGAGGTAAGTTTGAATGGAGAAAAACTGGAGGAAGTAAAGTGTTTTAGATATCTGGGAGTGGATCTGGCAGCGGATGGAACCATGGAAGCGGAAGTGAATCATAGGGTGGGGGAGGGGGCGAAAATCCTGGGAGCCTTGAAGAATGTGTGGAAGTCGAGAACATTATCTCGGAAAGCAAAAATGGGTATGTTTGAAGGAATAGTGGTTCCAACAATGTTGTATGGTTGCGAGGCGTGGGATATGGATAGAGTTGTGCGCAGGAGGGTGGATGTGCTGGAAATGAGATGTTTGAGGATAATGTGTGGTGTGAGGTGGTTTGATCGAGTAAGTAATGTAAGGGCAATAGAGATGTGTGGAAATAAAAAGAGCGTGGTTGAGAGAGCAGAAGATGGTGTTTTGAAATGGTTTGGGCACATGGAGAGAATGAGTGAGGAAAGATTGACCAAGAGGATATATGTGTCGGAGGTGGAGGGAACGAGAAGTGGGAGACCAAATTGGAGGTGGAAAGATGGAGTGAAAAAGATTTTGTGTGATCGGGGCCTGAACATGCAGGAGGGTGAAAGGAGGGCAAGGAATAGAGTGAATTGGAGCGATGTGGTATACCGGGGTTGACGTGCTGTCAGTGGATTGAATCAGGGCATGCGAAGCGTCTGGGGTAAACCATGGAAAGTTGTGTGGGGCCTGGATGTGGAAAGGGAGCTGTGGTTTCGGGCATTATTGCGTGGCAGCTAGTGACTGAGTGTGAACGAATGGGGCCTTTGTTGTCTTTTCCTAGTGCTACCTCGCACACATGAGGGGGGAGGGGGAAGGTATTCCATGTGTGGCGAGGTGGCGATGGGAGTGAATGGGGGCAGACAGTGTGAATTGTGTGCATGGGTATATATGTATGTGTCTGTATATATATATGTGTACATTGAGATGTATAGGTATGTATATTTGCGTGTGTGTGTATACATTGTGTATGGGGGTGGGTTGGGCCATTTCTTTCGTCAGTTTCCTTGCGCTACCTCGCAAACGCGGGAGACAGCGACAAAGCAAAATATATATATATATTGGAAAGGATCGCAATTTTGCGCGTGATCAGGTATATTCTATGAGTCCACGGGGAAAATGAAACACGATAAGTTCCCAAGTGCACTTTCGTGTAATAATCACATCATCAGGGGAAACACAAGAGAGAAGTATAAGTTAGTTGATATACAACGAAGAGACGTAGCTAGGACGCCATTTGGTAAACGTGATTGTCCAGAATCACGTGTATCATACAGACCAACGTCACCACGATCTATCATAAAAACCAACATCACCATTACCTATCATACTGACCAACATCACCATGACTCATCATACAGACCAGCATCACCACGACCTATTATACAGACCAACATCACCAAGACATATCATACAGACTAACATTACCACGACCTATCATACAGACCAACATCACGACCTATCATACAGACCAACATCACCACGATCTATCCTAAAACCAACATCATTACCTATTATACAGACCAACTTCACAATGACCCATCATACAGACCAACATCACCACGACCTATCATACAGACCAACATCACCATAACACATCATACAGACCAACATCATCACGACCTATTATACAGACCAACATCACCACGATCTATTATAAAAACCAACATCACCATTACCTATCATACCTACCAACGTCACCACGACCTATCATACAGACCAACATCACCATAACACATCATACAGACCAACATCATCACGACCTATTATACAGACCAACATCACCACGATCTATTATAAAAACCAACATCACCATTACCTATCATACCTACCAACATCACCACGACCTATCATACAGACCAACATTAACACTAGTAACAGGTTACGTTACATTTTTCTAGCTACACATTCGATAGGTTATCGATTCTTTCGGTTTCCAGGAAAAAGTCTTTGTTTACGAGACAAGGAAGAGAGAAATAAGGTCTCGCAGTGAGTCATATAGTCTCTAGATGGATGAGAGAGAAACAGAATATCCTACACTGAAACACCAACGCTCTGGGTGTCTTGGATGTCGTTGAGGTGTGAGACGCGACTGACGACACAACAGCACCGGGTGAACGACAACTACGGACAGGTGAGGAGCGGGGTGCCCAGGACCCACACTGGGGCGGGGCATAGCCAGGGAGGCGGGGCCGCACCACACAAGGGGCGGAGCCTCCCTCCTCTATCTGCCAATACCATCTACTCCAACTGTTCCTGTAGATGTCTACATGTCCATTGGTTGACCTGGGCCGAAGACTTGTAACACAGTTCGTCAACTGGAGTCGAGCCGATGCTGTGAGGCAGGAGGTAGGTGACCCAGAGAGGGCGGAACTGGGTCGGGGACGGGGCGGGGCTAAGTGAGGTCAGGGCCGGTGACCGGACCCACGAGGAAGCGCCGGGTAAGCACGTGACCGCAGACCCCGGCGGCAGCAGCAGCGGCGGCAGCGGAGGGGAAAAACACACCGGCCCAGGCAATTGTTGGCCGATTGCGCAACCCATGCCTCCCGGCTACTGCCGCACACCCACCACAGGTGTGAACAGGACCCACACCCAGCAGTTGCCTGATGTCCACAGCGGCACCTGCTGGCGCACCAGGTGCCGCGTTCCTTCCGTATGCACGTGATCCCTTCGTCCAAGGTGGCATAACGAAGCTGGCCTCAGCCATGGCAACGCCGAGAGTAATGACGTTCATTAGAGCGGCGGCCAGAGCATGACAACGAAGCGGAGCGGCATTGGAGATCAGCATCACCGTCATGCTGAGGCGGCCACGCAGCACAGCCAAGGTTTTCAGAAAGCCGGGGAGCGTCCCGGGCAGCATGACAATTAGTCGCGCGGAGGAGCAGTATGGCAGCCGGACCGAGACGGAGGACGCCCGGCTGACCACAGGCTGCTAGCACACACTAGGCTCAGCAGCCACGGTGTTCACGTGTTTGTGTGATCATCTGTTTGTGTGTATTGGGAAGGGAATTCTACACTCTCACGCCGTGTGTATGTTACGCTCTCACATTGTGTGTATTCTACACTCTCACACCGTTTGTATGTTATATTCTCACTGTGTATTCTTCACTTTCACACCGTGTGTATGTTATACTCTCACACCGATTGGATGTTGCACTCTCACCGTGTGTATTCTACACTTTCATACCGTGGGTATTTTATACTTTCACGCCGTGTATGATACACTTTCACGCCGCGCGTATGTGTAATTCCCTTTTTATACATAAATATAAGGAAAACATTTTTACGTAGAGATCAATTTCTTACAACAGCTTTATTGAAATAGAAGAATCTCTCCATTTTTTCCACGACTCTTGGTTGCCTTATTTTCCCCCCTTTCATTTGGTCGGTTCCAAATGATGATAGGAAAGATGTTGACTTTCGAGATGCACCGAGAAATTTGAACCTTGTGATCATGTCTTTCCCTTGTCTTTCCTTTCCAACGTAGATAAGTTTACGGCTGTCATCTTCCTCTTGTGGCTCAGCTCTTGTATCTATACACGTCCTCTTGTGAGATGGCAAGATTGATACAGTCACTGCTTTGTGTCTACTGAGTTATTGATAATTTTTTCAGGTTACCAAATAATCAAAGGTAATTCTGGCGCTAATTAGTACAACCCTCCTAATGTGGTACTATGGCAACAGAGGGCACAGTGTCAACCCTCCAAAGTGTTCCTCATGAACAGAGTTATGTAATTAGATCCTGCCAGCAGTTGGTTTGATACTGAATTTCTCTGTTTAGCCATGTACCTGACAATTGCTAAAGCCTCTGTAAGTTACGGCAATTCTGAATCCTCCTCATCTCTCTCAAAAGTCTAGCATCATAGACATGTATATTCAGGAAAGATTCAGATCCCAACAGGTCCATCCTAAAAATCAGGAACTGGGAAGGCTCTAAGACTGAGCCTTGAGGAACACCAGTGGTTACACTGGACCAGCTTGAAAAGGCAAGTGTGGTGGATGTCCACAGTTCATATTCAATTTAGTTATTTTCGACCTACAAAGCTCTCCTCATAATCTTACCTGGAAATCTTAATTTCTTATGGTGAAAATATCCATTGCCCTCTAGCTCGTGTTCAACTTTGATCACAACGGACGGGTTTTATCATTCAGGACCTCTACCCATACTACCTCCCACTCACGCAATCGTTCCTTCGTAAGAATTTTGTTCGTTTTGTGATTATCTTTCCCGGTAGGTAAAAAAAGAAAGAAATTGCCTACAACCATTTTTCACTGGGCACATCGTATACTCGGTACCAATCCTTCCTCCATCTGCTCTGTATGCATCTCATGTGGGCTGTCTTGTGTTTCTGACCAGATCTTGAGTACGCAGGAACAAATACCACCAAGACCTCTCGCTTTAAAAGGATCTCTGTCCTTCATGAGCCGACATACATTTCTGATCTCCCATTCATGGAAGGTGGGAAGTGATAATTCAGTTATGTCAACACTTTAGAACTTAGTACTCGAATGTCTACATATGCCCTTCCCTAGATTTGTAAATCTTCTCTTCAAGTTCATTAGTCCAATAATCTGTTCTTCAACTAAAAGACTGTTCTTTCAGAAAATTGTGGAAGGGTCTGTAAGTCTTATTACCCTCACCTATAATGTTTTCTTTCGAAGTTCCTAAGTTCTCCCCTCCCTCTTCTACTGTTTTCAAATCTTGGACTCTCATAGCTTTGCATCTGATAGCTCCTTCATGATATGGCTTTAGTTTACTTAACTTTCGTAGCATCTATCGAACTATGACTCCTGATCCTATTTCTATACAAGCTTCTACTGGCACTCACCTACTGTCTCTAATTAGTGATCTTACAAAGCCGCTGATGATTTTGTTCCTCACTCTGACAGCGGATTTTCGATTCCTACAGGATGTTTGTAAGAAAGGTGTTCAACTCTATGATCACTCCTTCCTTGTATCAATTCTTGGCATTTGAATTCGTTCCCGACTTTCTTCGTTATTTCCTGGTTGACCACATCCCTGCACTCGAGTGTTTCCTGATACGTTCCCCCAGGCGGTGACTGTCTTTTTTTTTTCTATATCCCGGCTCTGATGCGTGAGAACGGGATCCACTGGATACTGATGGAGTGGCTTCCAATGGGACTCTGATGATTATCTACTGAAAACATTAAATGATCTGTACATGATTCACGTTAGCGTATAACCCCTCAGATACAAACTGATAATAAAGAATTATCACATAATGTTATTTCCTAAAGAATGCACAAAAGACAGACCAGCAGTTATGACACCTCTGATACAAACTGATAATAAAAGAATTATCAGATAATGTCATTTCCTAAAGAATGCACAAAAGACAGACCAGCAGTTATGACACCTCTGATACAAACTGATAATAAAAGAATTATCAGATAATGTCATTTCCTAAAGAATGCACACAAGACAGACCAGCAGTAAGGCAGCCGTCATACAAAACACGAATACAAGAAAGGAGTTCCACCAGCGTCACTATTTCTTGGCTAAGGATTTCGCTTATATGTTCTCTTTACCGAATACTCGCGATGACTAATTTCAGCAAGAACTTGATCATCTGGACATATAAGAGCTTATCCAAATCAAGACAGCATATGTCTGTATACGAGTCTTGAACGGGTCTGTTCATCTCGCCTCTTAAGATGAGTCGATGGATGGGCACATTGCTTGAAGAACATACTCACTGAAATCGACTGAGGGATTCATTGACGTGACTAAAGCTTCGACACCAAGAAGCATCATGGCCTCCTTTTGATGTTGTGACCATTTTCACGAATCTGCCAGCAGGTAGGTCAATTAACCTCATCGTTAACATCTTCTTAAAGCAACAAATGCCATCATCTAAGATTCCTGGCAACAAATTGCGGCAGATGTTGAGGGGATGTACGACTGAAGCGCCGTCCCACGGTAAGATGTACCTCCAGGTAGATGGCGTAGCGATAGGGTTCCCCCTTGGGTGTACTGTTCGCGCAGGTATTTATGTCTCACGCTGAGAGTGTGGTGTTAGACCAGCATTCCATTATGCCAGACGTTTACTGCCGATATGCCGATAGATATCTTTATGTGCACAGACGGCGCGAGCACCTTAGAGCTGCTAAGAGAGAAGATGCAAGAGGTACTAAGACTCAGATTCACCGTGGAGAGAAGTATCAATCCCGTTTCCTCAACGTCTGTGTGACAACGGAAGGGAGACTGATGTATAACAGGCGTGTATAGGGAACCGAAAGTTGCAGGCCGGTGTCTACCTGGCGAGGGAGAGTGTACACACACTTGGCATAGCGTTGTGCGGTCATAACATGCTACTCGAGGCCTCTCTGTGGACCAGGAACTACTGGGGACACGTCAGGTCTTGGTCAACAATAGCTACTCGAGCACTCCTTTCGATGCTATTCTGAAGACACTTCAGCTGCACAGGCACATATCACCACCCCACATCGGAGCAGCAAAGCAACAAGGCTGTATACTATCTTAACACATTCATTCGCTCCAGCATACATGCAAGATGAAAAGAAGCAATCAAGGATATCGTGATGATAACCTGTACCCTTAAAGATCATGACAAAAAGCTGAGATATGTCATGTACTACAACAGCCCCAAGTCAGCCAACCTTATCATGCGTAACAAACACCACTGCTCCTCGGGACATCCTGGTTGAAGCCAGTGTGGTTTACCAATACCGCTGTGTGAAACTATGCAACCTAAAATGTCTGCTATATTGGTCAGACGATATGTACTCTTGGTCGACGCATCATGAACCAAATTGATGATGGGGCGCGCAGACAACACCACTGGCGGGAACGTGGTATGATCTTCACAGCTGATGGTATGAAGAGAAACACTTGCCTCATAGCATCAAGCACAGGCAAACAGCAGCTACAGGTTTTGGAAGCTGTCCATCCATATACGTGACAGAACTCCGTCACTCAACATACAATCCAACATGGTGGCCACAATCCCCCTATTCGATGTTCGACCGATTCGATGGCGAGTAGGAGACCCTTCCTCATCAAGGTCAACTGCAGCAGCGCACCCACCATTCCCACACCAGCCCCAGGAGATCAGGGAGGATTAGGCGAAAGGGTGAGGTCACAGCACCTGACCACGGGTCGAGGTGAGATCCGGCTGTCTCCCGCCATGCCCTTCCCATGTTTCTCCACCCCCCCCCCCCTCCACCCACTATCCCCCCCTGCACCTTGACCTGTCCAATATACTCTCTCCCGAAGTAACCTTTAGCTTTAGCTCAACCTTCCTACGATGTACATCGTCAATATAGTGTCTTATATTGTGTAGTCTACTCTCGCTTGATGATGCCTAATGCATAGGCGAAACGTTGTGTACATTGATAGATAAACTATGGAGAGTTGTGAAGACCTTTTCTTCGCTCCTCCTGCTTTAGGAAAGCTCTAAGAGAGAAAATTTGTCCAGAAAACTGAACAACTATATACCGCTAGAGAAAGTAGTCCCTGCTAAGAGAGACCATCATTCTTGCTTACAGGATGTAGATAAACACACACACACACACACACACACACACACACACACACACACACACACACACACGCGCGATAGGGTATGGCATGTGTCAGTACCGCTCTCAGGCCTCCTGCAGGTGGACATGTCGACCTGAATTCTCTCTCATCCCCCAACCCTCCTAACTTGATATTTAGATTACGGTTGACTGACTGGACCTGCCATCTTCACACGAGAGTGTCTACCTCCGGTGAATTTGGTTGTGAAGGGGATATAGATGCTAGAAACCTTTACCTGTGAACTAGTGAGCCAATAGCTCACTCTGTGAGTCTCGCAAGAGGCCTATGTCGGAGCTGTAGTCGACCCAGTGAACAACAAAAAGCCACGGCCCTTCGACCGTTGGAGTTGTGACCCAGCTGACTCAATGACAACTTCCTCAAGGATCATAAGGGCGATCGCCTGACCGACGTTCGTCATCGCAGTCACCATGTACCAACAGATGCTGTACAGATCGAGGAATCCTCCTATACTTACGACTACGGACGTCGTCAATCATTCATAAACAAGTGCACAGCTAAGCAAGCAAATAACTAAATTTTCCCATCGTTATGTGTGCGGCAATTACTATATTACTGTTACGCAACCAACGTGAGATATGCACCACTAAATGGTCACCATTAGACATTAGATACATTATATATATATATATATATATATATATATATATATATATATATATATATATATATATATATATATATATATATATATATATATATATATATATATATATTCAGTATAGGTACAATTCAACCAGTATGTACATTACATTACTTAATGCTCACCATCAAATACATAAAGTATATCACCAATACTACTACAATGCAGCCAATATAAAACTATGCATTACGCTGTATTCAACTAATTACCACTAATTCTATAATGTGTAAACCATAAAATTTGATCTGTACAACTTCCTATAACATGTAGATAGATTGCGCTCATGTGCTCATCAAAAGCGTATAAGAATTCAGCTCCAACTCGATCTTAAGTTCTTTCGTGATTAATTAACTAGATACTATTATAAACACAATTATATAATTCCTTAACTGTGTAATTTTCAGCCGAATGGCTACTTAAATTCGGTAAACAGTTCTTTATTTATTCATCGTTTGGTTAATCGGTGTGTTCAAGGACATGACCACATAGCAGGCACTAACTCTAGGGTACCCCCAACACACATTTCATTCCTTGCTGTCCAACGATGTGTGGTGAGCCACCCAACCCTTCACGTGGCATGGTTTTAGTGCCTTTCCTGACGGGGTACACAGCCCTCACCTGACTGAATACATAACCTCTATCTAGCATGATACTTAGTCCTCATCTGGCAGAACACTCAGCCCTTACTTGACAGGATACAGAGTCCTCACCTGGCTGATTACAAAGGCTTTATCTGACAGGATATCTAGTTCTTACCTGGCAGGATAGCAGCTCACGCCTGGCAGGACACACAGCCCTTACGTGGCATGGTACACAGACCTCTCCTAGCAGGATACACAGCCCTTACCTGGAAGGTTACACAGCCCTTACCTAGCACGACGCACTATCCTCACCTAGCAAGATACACAGTTCTAACTTAGTAGGATGTACAGCCCTTACCAGGCTAGACATATACTCCACATCTGGCTGGACACACACCCGTTATCCTGCTAGATACACAAGATACACAACCCTCATCCAGTGGGAAAATACAGCTCTCATCTGGCAGGTTTCACCTCTCTCACCTGGCAGAATAGACAGCCCTCACTGGTCAGGATACACATTCCTTACTTGACTGAATACAAAGCTCCTTCCTGGCAGGATTCACAGCCCTCACTAAGCTTGATACACAGCCTTTACCTTGCAGGATGCACCGCTTTCACTCGGTAGGTTGCGCAGCCCGCTCCTAGTGGGATACACAATTCTCACATAGCGAGATACATATCTCTAACCTGGCAGGATAAACAGTCCTCACCTCACTGGACACACAACTCTTAGAGAGCAAGATACGCAATAATCACCTGGCAGGATACGCATCTTACACCTGACAGGATACGCAGCTTACACCTGGCAGAACACACATCTCTTTCTTGGCAGGATACACAGCTCACACCTGGCAGGATACAGAGTTCTCACCTGGCAAGACACAGAGCCCTCAGCTGCCAGGATATACATAGCTCGACCATCAACACCACAGATCTAAGGATAAACAGTATCCACCTAATTAGGTGTTGATCACAACATGTGAGTAAAGAAGGAATCAACACAATACATTCCAACGCGCTCTGGGGTAAACTAGTGAATACATGATACATGTCACCCTCTGCTGGGGTGGGGTAGGGGGCTGAACACGAACAGACGGTAACAAATGGATCAGTGATCCGGATAAATTCTTAACAACCTCAGCACTACGACACGACCCTTGAGCACGACGGTACGACCCTTGAGCACGACGGTACGACCCTTGAGCATAACGGTACTTCCCTTGAGCACGACGGGACGACCCTTGAGCACGACGGTACGACCCTTGAGCATAACGGTACTTCCCTTGAGCACGACGGGACGACCCTTGAGCACGACGGTACGACCCTTGAGCATAACGGTACTACCCTTGAGCACGACGGTGCGACCCTTGAGCATAACGGTACTACCCTTGAGCACGACGGTACGACCCTTGAGCATAACGGGACGACCCCTGAGCACGACGGTGCGACCCCTGAGCAAGACGTTGCGACCCTTGAGTATGGTAGTCTGACCTCTGACATAACCCTTTTAGGATCGTACTCAAGGAGTCATATATCGGGGGCTCATGGGTCGTACGCTCGTGCTCAGGAACTTAAGGTAATAATAGAGATGCTACAACGGGGGGAAAAACGATAGTTCTATCATCATCAGGTCGGCGTCCAAGACCCGTAAGATGACAGAGAGATAAGGTCCCGAGTTACGGCCGAGATTTGAGCCAGATACTTCAGACCGGCTCCAGACCCTTCGTAACCCCGGGCTAAAAAGCTGCATTGACGGCCTACCGACGACAAGTTGGGGAAAGAGAGAGAGAGAGAGAGAGAGAGAGAGAGAGAGAGAGAGAGAGAGAGAGAGAGAGAGAGAGAGAGAGAGAGAGAGATACCCCAGGGGGAGGACCCCAAACGCCGTCGCAGGAGGGTAAGATGTCCTTCACAGACCCCGTATGGTATCCTGCTGACGAGGTGGCCTTGCTCCCCTGGCTGGGGTGAGAGACCAGGTGACGAGACGCGTGGTCGTTCAGGTCGTGTTCTAAGTTCATCGCTCACACACGACCTGGTCGTTCAGGTTGTGTCGTAAGGCATCTCTTGCAGACGACGTGGTCGTTTGGGTCATGTACTAATATGCATCTCATGCACACGACCTGGTCGTCCAGGTACGTTTCTTTCAGTCATCTCGTGCATACGATGTCTTCGGTCAGGTCGTGTTGTGTGTCATCTCTCGCGCACGACGATAATGTCATTAGTGATGTGTACATGTGTAGCAACGTGAGCGTGCTAGAGCGAGTGGGGTCTTTACGTATGTTCTCTACGTCCAGGGTCCAACTTACGTCCTATTTAAGGCATAACTAACTGCAGGTCGCTGGCTCCCTGCCATGAGCTGGGCAGGCGGAGGCAGTCATGAATGTCAGGCTGGTGTGACACCCGCATGACACTGTGTGTGTGTAGTGGGAGGTGAGGAGAGGGGAAGCTGCACTAGGGAACGTAGATGCAGCGGTGGTCAGATTTAATGGGTCACAGCTGCATCAGGAGGTGCATGTTCAGCAGGTGACACAGCTGTACCGGGTGAGGTTGGAAAAACAAATGGTGGTATGTGACAGCTGCAGCAAGTGACACAGCTGTTCAGGTAAGGCAGGGACAACAGATCAAACGACACAGCTGCTCTGAAGGTGAGGTAGGGATAACAAATAGTGCTATAGGACAGTTGCAACAAGTGACACAGCTGCTCCTAGTAAGGCAGGGACAACGGATGGTGCTATGTGACAGCTGCAGCGAGTGACACAGCTGTTCAAGGTGTGGTTGTTCGTGATGCTCCACACAAAAAGCCAGACAGCTTACCTGACCCTGAAGTTATCTTATCAACACCAATATCATTATACTGGCCCATGTGAAAGTCAGTGAGGTAGAAATAACTTCCTCAGTGTCCAGAAGAAATGAGATATTGGGTCACGTCCATAATGTGGCAGCCCAGGTCAGTGGCTTCCTCTCACTCACTAGTGTATGTATACACACCTAATCTGTCATCAGATTTATCACATCACCAAGTGGGCGCTGCCTACAAGATCATCAAGTGGGGCGCTGCCTGCAAATTTACCAAGTGGAGCGCTGCGCGAAAGATTGCCAGGTGAGGCGCTGCCTGCAAGATTACCAGGTGGGGCGCTGCCCACAGACACTGGTATTCTTTTTCCTTTCAGTCCCTCAGACTCAGTCAGTATCATCCCAGAAGTTCAGACTCATCCCATACTGGAAGGGGTGTCTTCGTGACACTGAATCATCCATATAAGTATCTCCTCTTTACGGTGAAGAGAATAAAGTGTTAGCCAGGTAAGGACGTGAACCTATTAATAATCTTACTTGATCATCACTACTGTGTATATATCAGGACGGAACAGGCTGGGAAATGGGGAACGTATGTGTGTGTGTGTGTGTGTGTGTGTGTGTGTGTGGTGTCTAAATCTTAGGCTGACCTTAGTGCTGCCTTTGTCGCCAGGTTTATGAACTATCATAGCGCGTGGTCTTCCCACGCCTCACTCACACACTGGGAGATATTACCAATTAAGCATACTCTTGTAAGATTGTTTAGTTAGTGGTGAATAAAACTTCAGATTGTCAGAATAACAGAAGTGACATAGTGTTTGAGGTTTTTGATAGTTTGTATCAAGTTTGTCACTGTAAGTTATGTTACGTTCTGCCTCCACCCCTAGGCACATTAAAACAGAAAACCCTGAAATAACAGCTTCTGTTAAGAATCTCTCGGGCTAGACACAGATTCCCTTACAATCTGGCTAACATCTCCTGACAGCTGACGGCCGTAATTATACCTACTTTTTCCTTCTTGTCAAGTTGCTCAAATACCTAACGCAGATGAAAATATATGCAAATATATTTAGAATTGCAAAAATAAACATGGCTTTCTCGTAACATATTATCTATTCTTGATACATAGATCTTTCTCTATTCTACTTAACATCTCTTGGGCAAATTTACTGGCTTCAATTTTATAGCATAAGGGTTTGAAATGACTGAGATGTGTACAGATTACATTGTATATTCACCAACAGCTTTGTATCAAATCCTTCCTTTATGGCCATTCCAGAGGGAGAGCTTGACCTTGGCCTTCTTACAGTTTCTCTACAATTTCTTCATATCACTTTCTCTTGTCTCTTACATATGTTTTGTCCTTCCATAATTTGTAATGATACTGAAAATATTTAGTCTTAGTTTGTTTACACTCTAATAAACAATGTCACTCATATCAACATACAATGATAAGACTCTCAAAACAATATTATGTACACTGGATATATCATTCCTCAAAGAAAACTGAGGAGGTATAAGGGGTAACTATAACATTTATGGGTAAATAGGAGAGAACTGTAACAGTTAGCGGTAAGAGTCAAAGTGTTACACTTGCGCGACCTGGCATCGTCCATAGCAGATTCCTAATACGTTGAAATAAGCTCAGAAATGTAATATTCGTGGGTTCATGTAAAAATCAAAGAGAGAACGATAATGTACTGAGTGTGGAAAAGTGAATTAGTGGAGTAATTAACCCAAGGAAATTGAAATAATTGACTTGGTAATACAACAAATGGCATCCTACATTGCCCAGAACAGAACGAGTCATTAAGTATCCAACCACCTTGGAGACAGTATGTCTAGCCCGGGGAGGCATAACGCTAACATTTACCACGAATTCCAGTAAGCCATTCCTTGCTCCATTACACAGGATATCTTTATAAAGTGTACAAGACTCGTCCACCTGTAAGGGTAACGAGCCAATAATGTGCCTGATAACTTCAGTTGGGGCTTAGCACCATCATAGGCCAAGCACGAACAGGGGGTAGAGAGTGACTTTTAACAGTGTGTGAGCAGGAACAGTGAACTGTGCCAAGGACGTGAGCCGGGCGCGCCGCGTTGCACGTGAATAGCGTACGTACTGACCGACTGAACGTGAGGAACGTGGGCCGACGCTGAGCAAGGACTGCCGCACTCCCGGACCCCCCGTACACGTACAGACCAACCTGACCGGTAGGACATGGCCCGTTAATAAGGACTCCCACACGCCCGGGCTTCCCATGCAGTCGATCGTGCATCACTATACAGTCAAGATCGTATTTGAGGGGCATGTAAACAGTCGATGCTCCCTTAAGTAAGCCTACTCCTGAGACTGAGCAGTGAGGCAGGAATTATAGTATGCTGCTTGTTCTGAGATGAACTTAATTCCAAGTGCATTTCTCATAACTGTTCCCTTGCACACCAGTTCTACATTGAAAAGCTAACTCGCATGTGATTAGTCATAGGATGTGTTTTTACTAGTTTCCCCTACACCTGTGAATTAGTGTTTAAGTTAGTATTAGCGTGTGTGTTAGGATGCATGACACATTACCTCTGCCGCTGTCATTAGATGTAGATATTCATTGGCCTACCTGGGTTATTAATGTTCTTCTTAAGGGGTTTTGCCTAAACCATGACTTAGTGGCCAATGGTAATCTTGACCATCACAGCTAACAACTAACGGCCAGTTGTAGTTTTCTAGTTGTTGTTCCTTCCATTTTTCTTTAATCCCCCCCCCTCCCACACACACACACACACACACACACACACACACACACACACATATATATATATATATATATATATATATATATATATATATATATATATATATATATATATATATATATATATATATATATATATATATATATATACATATGCGTATATAACCGTTCGCCCAGATGTTCCCCTCCCCCTTGCTCATGGGACCACTTTCCTCCTCCTCCTCTTCTCCCCCGCCCCGCGTCAGCCCCACTCACGAGCAATCGCTTTGTTGTACTCAGCGACTCGGAAGAAAAGAACGACGATGACAATTCCATGGTTCTTGGAGATTCGCTGGTCAGAAATCTGGGTAAACACAGGGCGGGGAACTCGAGAGGTCAAAGAATAGTCCATGTTTATCCTGGAGCAGAAAAAAAAAAAAAAGATTCCCACATTAAAAAAGAATGACAAGAAGGGTAAAGGAGATCAAACTAGCAGCTATGAAAGTCACGTTTCGTGCCGCAACGAAGTTATCGTAAATGAATGGCAAGAGATGATTGTCGTCCTGAGCGACAGATCATTTGACATCGTGACACTCGGTGCTCTCCCCGGACAAAATGCAGGTGACAACACCTCAAACAAACTTTAGATGCGAATGAAGCGAGACTGAGACGTCAATACAGAGATGCTTACTTAGGCTTTGTAGAGCTATGGAGATAAGAGATAAGGCGTTATCAACAGAGACGGTATTTACCCGAGCGAAAAATGGTCCGAAGGTTTAGTTGAATGGGTCAAACATCAGCTTGCCTCACAGTTTTGTTGAGGCCCGGTAGAGGTCGGTTAGTTGACCACATACGCAGAGGCGAGTGGGGTTAGATCACGTCATATTACACGTCAGGCGGGTGAGATCAGATCGAGTCGCGTCCCGACAGCTCGTACAAAGAGCACATGAAGGAATTCAATGGAATTTATATGATAATGATATCAAGCCGAAATAAAACATCTGAACTGCATTGCTTAGTAAACGCTGAATACGATGGTGATACCGGAGTAACAAAAACATTTCTAAACACGAAAAGCAACGTTCTGATTAGTGAGTACACTTTGCCGGGCCATAGATTACTTGTAAGGGATAGATGACGGTTTTAGGGGTCGGAACTGCTTTTTTACGTGAAATCATATCTAGACCCCAATGACTTTAAGACCACAACATCTGCTACGTCTGAACACTTGTGTGTTTAAATTAGCACAAAGATTACCAGACTTTACAGAAATGTTGTCTATAGACGACTTAGTCAGCCAGCACATACTGACATTTTCATACGACGAGCAATAAGGAATAATGATTCGATCATTCTGGGAGATTTTTACTCTTCCATATATCAATTGGCAAACTATTTCAGGGGTAGAAAGTGAATCCGCTGGAGTTATCAACTCTGTCGAAGATAATTTTGTCGACCAAACCATCACACAGCCGATGGACGAAGGTAATACACTTTATCTTAGTTCTTGTATCCCGAGAGTTCCTAATAACTAATACCCATGTTGGCGAATATATAGGTACATGTGACCACAACATGGTTAGGCTCCATGTAAGTCTCAGAATCCGCTCCCCTAATAAGAGAATGATTACCCCTAACTTTACAAGGAGGGATTTGGATGGGTCGCGCGACGCAGAAGTCTCACCCTTGTCGGTTCATGCCCTGAGGAATTACGAACATGTTTTCAGCTACAGTTTATAGAACAACTACAGACAATCGTTCCCACGCACAACAGAAACAATATAAAAAAAAATAGCCAGAACGATATCTACTGCAAGAGTTCTAAAGCGCAGAAATGAACTCCACAGGCAGGCAGTTACTCAAATTTTGCCACTGCAACGCAATATAACACTTCTAGGAGAGAGGTGAAAAGAATTATTAAGGAAACGAAGAGAGAAATGATATTGCAATAGACAACACTCGCGATCCTGAACGATCTTATTGCTATATCAATAACAAGGAAAATATGATGAGTGGGATGGGACAGATGGTAAATGAAGAAAGGGAACGCATTGTGGATGACATTTTCATCCAGTTATGCTTTTTACGCGAGGAAGCAGTGACGCGAATTTTGAGACATAAATTGAACACACATGTTATAAGAATTTACCGTCACTGTTAGAGAAGCACTGACACAGATAGATAAGATGAAGACTAACAGAAGTCTAAGTCCAGATCGCATCTATTCACGAGTGATTCAAAATGTCAGTTACGAAACTACCAAGCTGTTAATCTATATATATTTACAATAACTCCCTCCAGGATCGAGTAGTATTGCAGTACTGGAGACGGGCAGTCGTTACCCCCATATTCAAAAAGAGGGGCCGTAAGATGTCTGGCAATTACCGAGTTATTAGCCCCACACAGTTGTACGTAAATTTCTGTAGTCGATCATTAAGGAAAAATCGTAGCTTACTTTGAACATTGGTATGGTCACAAAAACACAGCATGGATTTAGAAGGTATAAGATCGTGCCTTACAAACCCTCTGGAATTTCATTATGAATTATTCAACCCTCACGAGAAGATTAAAACAATAGTTATTATATTTCTGGACACCCAAAAAGCATTCGACAATCTTCTACATGATAAACTGATGCTTTAAAGTCAGGGTCTTAGGGATTACCGATTACCGACTTTCTACACAAGCAGCCTCCTCCAACTTAATCCTCCAAAGGCTTTCATCGACTCACTCCTCCAATATCCTTTAACTCTTGCCTCCAAGTGTCTCCATGACTCTGTCCTCCCGGATCCTTCACCCATATTCTCCTCCAATAGCCTCCATCGACACTCCACTCCAAGTGCCTTCACCGACTCTCTCTTCTAATGGCTTCAGTCAACTTTCTTCTCCAAATGCCTCAAGCGACTCACTCCATCAAATCTCTTCCTAGAGCCTCCAGTGACTCTCTTCCAAGCGCCTCCACCGACTCACTTTTCCAACAGCCTCTATCGACTCTCCGCTATAAAGGTCTCCGCTGATTCTGTCCTGCAGTCGTCTCAACCGACATTCTCCTCCAGGTGCCTCACACACTCTCTTCTCCATGAGCCTCCCCTGACTCTCTCCTCCAACAGCTTCCATCGATTCTCATATCCAAGAGCCTCCAGTGACTTTCTCCTCCAAGAGCCTTCACTGATTCGCTCCTCCAAGGGCCTCCATTAACACTCCCAACCAATCGCCTTCATTTCCTCTTAACAGCCTCTATCGTCTTCCTCTTCCAAGAGCCTTCTCCAACTCTCTCCTCGAAGAGCCTCCACCAACCATTATCCTCCAATTGCCTCCATCGACTCTTTTCTCGAAGAGTGTCCACTGCCTCCCCTCTAAGAGATTCCACCAATTTTCCTCCCATTGACTTCCACCAACTCTTTCCTCCAAGGTTCCCCAGCGACTCTCTCTTCCAAATCCTTCACCGACTCTCCCCTTTGAGTAATGGGCTAATCAGTGGTGAAAAGGTTAAGGGTTCAGCTGACTAAGTGATCAACGGGAGTCATTGATCTGTGGATTACAAGATTAACGCGCCGGACATTCCACTGGTTAATTAATCAAATATGTCAGCACTCAGCGATCTGGCTCATTATCAACATTAATGACTATTACAGTAACTGATGAAAGAGGTAAGTGTTCATCAGTTGATGTGATATGAGATTGAAATCAAGGAGCTGATCAATCAAGTGATTAACCAAATGAAAGACCAAGGTACGGGTGACAAAGTGGATTTAAGACGACGGGAGGTGACATCCACCATTGCGTACCGTCGGCTACGGTACTGGTGTGTCTCAACACAAGGGATTCCTGACATTAATTCGTACCAGTTGCCGT
This sequence comes from Panulirus ornatus, assembly GCF_036320965.1. Classification (NCBI taxonomy): domain Eukaryota; kingdom Metazoa; phylum Arthropoda; class Malacostraca; order Decapoda; family Palinuridae; genus Panulirus; species Panulirus ornatus. Next base: position 15,009,811 of record NC_092231.1, on the reverse strand, counting down.
ACACAAGAACGGGCCAGATGTAAGGTACGTCGTGTTCGTCTTAGGAGCTTAAATAGTTAAGTCAGAGTCAGGGGTACATTTTTATGTTGAGGAACGTCAGACAATGTATTTTACACACGTTTGTCTGAGTCAAGTAATGCTGTAAACGTAAGATTTCGTTCTCGTCAAAGTATCTTATTATGTCAAACAATGATCTAAATGTAAGGCGGCACAGGAGTGGAGGAGAGACTGGGTAATGTTGGGAACCGTAATTCTAACACACTAAACATTGGTACATCAAGACTAGTAATCGTTCATTGTTCATTCCATAACACGATATCCTTCCCAGACAAAATTACGTTTACATTAAACTTCTTTTCCACTTTCACACACGTTCGTTATTTCCCGCGTGAGCGGGGGAGCATAAAAAAAAATTGACTTTGCCTGGGGGGGGGGGAGAAATCCTCTTTTGATTCCTTCCTCAGTTCCTTATATGAAAAGTAATACCGAAGGGGAGGAGTTCCAGTCCCTCGCTTCCACTCGTCTAAATCGCTCTCGACGACACGAAGGGGACACGGGGGCGGTATGCATTCTCTAACATAATATTCATTTTATCCCAGCATTGAATGGAACTGTTATACGAGAGTGCCATGATGTGTCCAGTCATATGACATCCACTACTGACTATACCAACAGGGAAGACTGCCTGTGGAACAGTCAGTCACTCCAGTGGATCAGTCTCCTCCACCAAAATAATTGCCCCTCCACGTGAATTCACTCGTGATACGTCATGATAGTCAAGGTCGCCTTTTGAATGACATGTTAACCTCTCGATCATCGTAAAGAAATTCTACATCTATCTTTCACGGTCTGTAATTATAACGACTATATCTTTACCATAATGAATGCCTAAGATGATATCCAGAGCAACGCAAAATCTATAGTTAAACGACGCTACTAAAAAAAAAAAAAAAGCAAAAAGTGCCTCCGGTAACCTCAATAAGTGACTTACCCTCTAACGCTCAAGATATGCTGACCATAAGTGATTTAGCTTCTTGCGTTCAAGATCAGCTGACTTTTGACGGCAAGACACATGAGCGGACGTCATATACCTTAATAAAAATTTATGCCGTATATTTTACTGAAGCAAATGTCATACACTTCACTGAAACGGGGGAAACTTATCTTACTAGATCACAGTTCACGTATCTTGTTAGAAAAACGTCACGTTTACTCCCAACCTTCGCCTTTCACACTTGCTCAAGCTTAGAAACGAGCTTCTGCAATTTCCAACCAGCACCGTGCAATCAGCAAACAGTAACTGACTCATCTCCTCACCACTTCCCCAATCCATGACAGTGTAAACCTGCCCTTCTTCCCAAAAGATTCTCATACACGTCCCTCACCACCTCAACCATAAACAGATTAAACAACCATAATGACATCACACATTCCTGCTGCAGACTAACTGCAGTTGTTCGAGAAATGGTTGGTTAACGACCAGAGACATTTGTCAACTGAAGAAGTTTATTGACCACACATTATGTAAGCGTGCTTGACTGCTCCAATGAATATTCTGCAAAGATTCTGAATAGAAATGCTGGGAAAATAGCCTTCAGGAGGAGAGGAAAATTTCACGGCCCGATACGGTTAGTCTTTGATGAGACAAACATACACAGAACAAGAGATATCAAACTGTAGCAGCTTAGTAGAGCAAGGGACGAAGTCTCCCTGCTTACTTCTATCTTACCCTACTTCTATCTCACTTCTATCTTACCTTATTCCTATCTTACTTCTGTCTAACCCTACTTCAGTCAGAGATCCAACTGGCCACTGAAGTTTTCATGAATTCCTTCTACATTTCATCCATAAAGTTCATTCACGATCCGCTTCAAATAAGGAGCCTGCATATCCCAACACCAACATTCCTTTTGCACGCCTCGTTGACTTCTGATTACCAAAGTTTGACGCTATCTGGCTTTGCGTTTGCCTCCAAACTACCAAGATTATTTCTCTGCCTAACCTACTGCTCTCCTAAGTCTCAGACATCTATAACTCTCTTCGACAGCCTAAGTTCCTGCCACGAAGCCTTGCCCATACTTCAATCTTTTTTTTTCCATTTCAGATTTTAATCTATCCCTTCTCCCCTTGTCCCACCTCTTCTTCTTCTCTAACCACCTTATCAAAGGGGGAAAATATTATAGTATCACGTCACAGCTGGTGGGTGCTGGCCGCTAGACACGTCGTAGGCCAACCTGACTTACTGCTGTGTTTGCCTTCCTCCTGCACCATAACACTTTGTCTCCGGCTGCGTTGCTCGCCTTAATGAAATACCTGGATTCATTTTTCTTGCTTCGCCGTTTGAATTATCATCCTGTATTTCTTGCATTCAGTAATTTTCATCTTTATTTAGCACCCAGATTATAATTTTAGACTCGTAAGATAAAATGTATTAGGATGATTACGGCCAGTGGTAAAGATGGCACGAGACAGACCAGAGGGTTCGAGACCAGCGAAAGACGACGGCCTCTCGACATTCTTCCCCGATATTGTCGTTTGGTGAACCCCGTGAGCACGACGGTACGACTCAAGGACGACAACTACGAATCTTAAAGACACGGCACAACCCATTAGTTCGACTGTACGACCTTTCAGCACAGGCATGAAGACAACGGCATGATCTTCAGCAAGACAGCACGACTGTATGATCCTTGAGTATGACGGTATGATCTTCAGCACGAAGGCACGATCATTGAACGTGAAGGTACGACCTTGAACACTAAAACACCTTGAGCACGATCGTATGATCCTTGAGCACGACGTTATAACCCCTGAACACGGTCCGAGCCTTAATCACGACAGCATATCTTTGAGCACGACGTTACAACCCTTCACCATGACGATACGACCTCTGAACCAGACCGTATTATCCTTCGGCACGACGGTGTGACCATTGAGGACTATGCTATGACCCTTCTGCACGACGGCACGACCTTTGAGCACGATTATGGTTCTTATACACGACGGTGTGACCCTCAAGCACGGTAGTGTGACCACTGAACACGTCGGTAAGATGTAAGTAATGACACCTATGCACGACTGTACGGCTCTGGAACATGTACGTACAACCTTAGATAATGATGTGATTATTTTACCCTCCTGCTCTAGGTTAGGTCAATAATCACGCCATCAAGCATCGTTTCGTCGTAGTTCAGGGTCGTATTACAGTGATGATAGGTCGTACAATCTTGCACATTGGGTTCTCTCACAGCGAGCCATAGTTGAGGTCAATACCAAGCCAAACAGTGTCATCAAGGTCGCTAGCAACGCTGGAAAACTTCCCTTCCGAGACAGCACGAGCGTTGTCTGGATGTCCAGGCTAGTGGACCGCACCACCAGAGGACAGCAGAACGAACGGATCTCAGGTAGAGCGGACCGCGAGACGAGCGATATATCTGTACATCTGTCTATTACAAATGTGTCCGGTCCTTCCGCAGATATACAGATGTGTCCAATACTGCCACAGATTAATATACGTATGCTTTTACTTGGATCTTCCGTTTAAAATCTAGGTGGACATAGCACGTATATGACACAAAATGCGTTGTACTAATATTAATGAGCTAGTCTATCATTATTGATATTCACTTATACTCAGAACATGTCCAGAATATGAAGCACAATAGTAGTATTGATGACCTGATTTACAACAGATCAAGTTCACCTACCCTTTGTACATATATAGTATGAATACCACAATATTACAGTAGTATTTATTAGCAAATCACTGTTAAAAATCTCCTTTTACCTGATACATACTAGCTGGGGATACCCGTTCTTGCTCAACAAAAAAAAATCGTTAAAAGAAATGAAAATGGCTTTTGTTGGTCTCAAATGGCTTTCACGGCCAACTGTTGAAAAAAATGAATTGTGTACTGCCTACAGACTGGAATGACTACCATGGAGCCGGAGTAACAATGAACCTTAAAGGGTGGACTTTGTTGGCCTTCCAGCTCAGGTTCTGGTACCCTTGGATCCTGCCTTTGATCCTGAGGCATCTTCATTACAATTTGAGGTTGATAAGTCGGCAATTTTGAATGAGTACAGTGAACTCAGTGTTAATCTATAAGGCTAAGATGGCATTTGGTCGCCCCTGGTGGTCTCAAAATGACCTTTAAGGCCAACCTTGCGATAGTCTGAAACCTGGCCCAGATTCTGAAGCACTTGCATCCAAAATCTGGGGTCTCTCAGTGCTGGTGTTCGCCCATGAAAAAGGTAGGTACAGAAACATGATGACAACAAACTCATAAATACTAACTTGTTTATCATGGCACCATCAAGTACATAGTTGTTCAAGATACATATAATCAAGAATATAGTTTTTCAAGATACATATGATAAAGTAAATAGTTGTTCAAGATACATATAATCAAGAACATAGTTGTTCAAGATATATATGATCAAGAACATAGTTGGTCAAGATACATATAATTAAGTCAATAGTTGTCCAAGATACATATAATCAAAAACATAGTCGTTCAAGATACGTATATTCAAGTATATAGTTGTTCAAGATATATATAATCAAGAACATAGTTGTTTAAGATACATATAATTAAGTCAAATGTTGTTCAAGATACATATAATCAAGAACATAGTTGTTCAAGATATATGTAATTAAATGGTTGTCCAAGATACATATAATCAAAAACATAGTCGTTCAAGATACGTATATTCATGTATATAGTTGTTCAAGATACATATAATTAAGAACATAGTTGTTCAAGATACATACTCGGCAAGCTGCTGCGTCCATGATTATTGTTTGGCCATCAGCAACTCGAGGGTGGGCTGTTTTGATGCCTGCTTCTTTCCTTATATGTCAAAGCTTTGGAACTCTCTACCCTCTCATGTCTTTCCCAATAACTATGACCTAGCATATTTCAAGACAGTTTTTTCACTTTCTCCAAAATTCGTAGATACTTTCCCTTGTCTTTTCTTTTCCTGTTTCATAATTTTCTCTATATTTCAATTCAGGCTCGGCCTTGATGTGGACTTTTGTCCGTGACTGGAATCTTCAATATAAAAAAGATAGTATAGCTGCAATTAGATGCTGGATTCCGAGTCCAGGTCGTAAGTGTAATCAAAGCTGTGCCCTACAAAGACGAGCTTCAAAACTAGGAGGGAGGGGCTATGATATCGGCGGCCAGGGAGTATAAGGAAAGAGGGACGAGTTGCCGTACCGGTGTGTGAAGGATCAGCTCGAAAAACAAAACACTATCAGCTTGTTAAGTACGCGGAACGGAATTTATAGTTTAGTGGACGACAATGCTGGAAAGCGTTGTGGTAAGGAATTCGTCTAAAAGGATTTAGCTGGTAACTGAGGGAAGACCTGCTATATACGTCGAGGAGAGCAGGGAAGGGTGTTGAAGCCAGACGGAGCGAGAGGCAGTGGGTGTTGCAATGGCTGGATGAATTACGCATGATAAGGCAGGAATGATGTGGCAGGAATACAGATATATATAGGTTGAGAGGGTTGAATCCTGTATTAATAACGTCAGGACTGTCACCTCGTGGAATATGTGAATAGCTAGGTGCGGCAGAGTGTGTGTACAGTATATGTGTGTGTGTGTGTGTGTGTGTGTGTGTGTGTGTGTGTGATTATATTGCCGATTTGAATCGCCTATTTGTAATGCATGAGAGGGAATTCTACACTCGTGAGGCCCCATGTCTTGAACCATTGCCACTATCATACCGCTTGTTATACTTCTGCATGTTGTCCAATTTCACAGTCATTTAATTCATCCACTAATCTTGTATCAGAACAGTGATTTCACACATTTTCTTCTTACTCTTCTCTACACCATGTTGGATATATTTAAGGCCTTTCTCTCTAACTCATCTTTCTTAATTCAGGTACTGTCTCTCTTGTTCTTATCTGGACCTTCTCCCAGCTTTCTCTGTTGCCTACTATACATATACTCTCATAATTCGAAGAGGTTCGTTGTGCACGATTTCCTCTCCCTAGACTCATGTTGTCTCTCGTTTAGGTAGTTTCTCCTCTGCAGGAAGTCATTCATTTGTTCTTCAGTTGTCTTCTCCAGAACCTTACAGACCACACTCGTCAGGGAAGCCGCTCTGTAATCCAGTGTCTCTTCCAGGACTACTTTCCTATAGACAGGTTTAGCGTTTGTCCTCTTCCATTCCCAATGCGCTTTACCTTTTTCTAGCGACACCTTGAGCAACATTTCAACATTCCAGGTGGCTTGTCAAATGTATCTGGACTTATCCTCAGCATATGTGGAGATATTCCTTCTGGGCAATAACCTTTATATGGTTCAGGAACCAGTTATCAATATCCTCTCTAGATATTTCAGTGCTTTTCAAACCTCTGCCCCATTGCATCTCACTGGCGTTGGGACTACATTGGCTGCCACAGTGGAAACACTTTTGATGTTATTATTCATTTCCTCGCATATGTTTACATCCTCCCCTAAGACTCTTTCCTTCGAATCCCTTAACCTTATCAACTGCTCTTTGATGACAATTTACCCCAGATGAAGTTGTGGAAAATTTCTGGAATATCTCCCGCCTATTCCAGAATATTCTCTTCAGTTCTTTGTTTCTCTTTTCTTATCCCATTCTGGTTGTTTCTCGTTCTCTTATACCTTTCAAATGCTGGCTAGCTGGGGAGTAGCCTGAACCGTCGTCATGGCACATCGCTAAATCAATTTCAAATAACTTTTGTTGAACCAAACTTCCTTGAACCACACCTCCCTTTTTTGCCCATCGCTCTGTATTTCACAGGGCCTTTTACCACAATGTTCTGAATCCTGAATGCTTAACTCATTTTTCCAAAATATAGTATCATAGAAATAACCGATCTCTACGATTTCTACGATCATATCTCCCCTCTCAGTTAAATTTCATGACTGCTCTTTTTACCACATAACCATATTTCCTTGCATCTTTTTTTCACAACTTTCTTGCATAATTTCATGTTTTGTCCTCTGGTTCTCCTATCCCTACATCTTTCGAAGAAATATGTTCACTCTCTCTATCATCAGTTTGGTTTAAAGGACTTAAAGGCTGTGATCAGGTCACCCCTCACTCTCTTCTCTTATACGGTGGGTAGATTTACGGCTTCTAGCCTTCCCTCTAACTGAGCTTTCTTGATTATGGTACTATCTTTGCTGTCTTCCTTTTGACCTTCTTTATTAGCTCTATGCTTTTTCTTTTTCTTTTTTTTTTTTTTTTTTAAGTGCGGTAACCCAAACTGTGAAGCATAATCTAGTTTTGGCTTTATGTAACTTATGAACAGCTTGCTGAATATTTCCTTATCTTTATACCTGAGAGCTATTGTAATGTTTGCCAGCAAGCAGTTTGTCTCCTTTACTCTTCTAATGTGGGACTCTGGCGACGGGTTGTGGACAATGTCCACTCCCCCCAAGTTGTGCTCGCACATAGACTCATGAAGTATATTTCCCGCTAGATGATGACAATCATCTTGCTGCCTTCATTCACTCTGTCCCATCACCATCACTTTACGTAGGTACAGGTTGAATTTCATCGACAAATGTATCCGACCAACTTCAGAGTCTGTCTTGGTGCCTTTTGAAGTACATGCAACCCTGCCCTATCTTGTGTGTGTGTGTGTGTGTGTGTGGTGTGTGTGTGTGTGTGTGTGTGTGTGTGTGTGTGTAGTGCACGTGTCAAGACTCCGTTCCACCTTCCCTGGCAACAAACCCTCCTCTCCCACTCAACTTTCCGAGCGGTCCATGCAGTTATGAGGTCAGCCCGGGAGACACCGGACCGAATACATGGCTTGAGATTAACTGCTGGGGCTGCTTATGTCCAGGTGACCTGGAAATGTGTGAGGTCACACCTAGTTTGACGGTCTTACAGGTAGATGGTGAATGGAATGATTCGTGGCATGGGTGGATGGTGAATAGTATGGTTCATAAAGTGGATGAATAGTGAATAGTATGGTTCGTAAAGTGGATGGATAATGAATAGCATGGTTCGTAAAGTGGATGGATAGTAAGTAGTATGGTTCGTAAAGTGGATGGATAGTGAATAGTATGGCTCGTAAAGTGGACGGATTGTGAATAGTATGGTTTGTAAGGTCGATAGATGATGAATAGAATGATTCATGACACGGGTGGATAGAGAATAGTATGGTTTGTAAAGTAGATGGATGGTGAATAGGATTGTTCGTATGGTGGATAGGACAGGACGGTTCATGAGGTGGCTGGTGGTAAATAGCTATCCTTGTGAGGTGAATGATACGATAGCTAGTGAGTAGTGTGGTTCATTAAGTGGATGGGTTTTTGATAGCACTGGTCGTGAGGTGGATGGATAGTGCATGCACAACAAGGTTCGTGAGGTGAATGTCTGCTTGACAACATGGCTTGCGAGGTAGATGATCGGTGGATAGGATGGTTCGTAAAACGGATGTTTAGTGGATAGCATGGCTCGTGATGTGGATGGTTGGTGGATAGCTTGGAGTGAGGTGGAAGGCTGGTGGATAGTAATACTCGTTAAGCAGACAGTTTATGGATAGTAACCCTTACGAGGTGGATGGCTAGTGGATAGCAATCTTGTGAGGTGGACGGCTGGTGAATAGATGGTGGATGGCTGGTGAGTATCCTAGTTCGTGAGGTGGATGACTGGTGGACAACATTGTTCCTGAGATGGTTTGTTGGAGGACAGCAGGGTTTGTGGGGTGGATGGGTAGTGGATAGTAAAGTTCGTGAGATGTATAACTAGTGTTCATGAGGTGGATAACCTCCCCTCACCCCCCTCTCATTGCAGACTGCCATTGACACCATGAGGAAACATGCCAGGTTTTTCAACCACACATCCGGATGCCTCGGCGAATCAAAATGCCCCATAGTACCAGCCACAGGTGTCGCTCTTGTAGCTGTCCTATTACATACTGATAAAGATCAAGGCAGATTGATATTCATCAAGTCAAGGAAGGAGAAGACTGTTAATGTGAACGCGACTCGTCGCATCATCAGAAGCAAGGGTGCTCAACGCCTTCAAAACACGCGGGAATGATAATACGATCCCGGTGTCGGTGTACATCCTGACTGACAATGATCGGGTGTCACACTTCTCTCTCATCAAGATGGTGTTATGATCAGTAGAAGGATGTAGTAGGGCCGATGACATTACTAGGAAACGAGAACTTTTCCTTCCTTAGTTTGTATGTATGTTAGCAGCCGTGTTATCACATGAAATATTGGAAATGTTTCCCCCCAATTTTCTGAAGCTCTTACACTGGAACCTCCAAACCGTGAGCCGTCGGTGGACACCGTCAGATCCCGTGTGTGGTCAGCAAACACTCCTGAACGGTCGATTCCCCCAACTATGACCGGCCTCTGGCTCCACTGGTCACGGCCGGTGTTCTACTGGAACCAAGTCCTGTCACCAGCCGGACCATCGCTGGAAACCAAACACTTGTGATCGTACAGACCATGGCGGGGGTACGAAGAGGGACAGTACACTACCTGACTCATGGGAGGACCCATTGGTCACGGAATCCGTCAGGGCAGGAACCACTCTCCTTCGTCAGAAGTGGTGGTGTATCACACCTTGTAGTACTATAAGATGCTCAAGCTGGAGAGAGGGTGTGAAGTGTTCAGCAGCATGTGTACATGTTCCTCCCAGTGTGAGGTGGTATCATCAAGAGATAAAAGATTGTCAAGACGTTCTGCCACTGATGAGAATCTTTCTTATCATCTATACTCAAGAAGGTCTTCAGGAGGTACAAAATTCTTCTCATTTTGATCATAGCAACATGAATTTTTCAGAACACGGAAGGCATTATATTCTCTGCGTTCAACATGAGTAAAATGAAATGAATTTTGTACCTTCTGAAGACATGATTGCTGTATCATGGAGGGATGGAACAGGGGTACTTGTCCTTTATTTTGAGGTCCAACATTTTTCTTTCTCCCAAGTTAAAATCTCTGAAAATGTCAAAAATATAGTAAAACTGGCCAAATTTCCAGTTTTGTTCCTCCCTTGTGAATATCCTTGCCACGCGTGTTCTGGGTTCTACTTATGTGGTGTTGGTTTCAGTGTGGGTCCCGCGGGTGACTGGATGCCTTTTATGTGTAAGACTAACGTGTCTACATCAGAAGATTTTTAAAAAGAACTTTCCAAGAACTAGCATTTTAAATGTACGAACTGTACTGTTATAAATTTCGATGTATACTAAACGGTTTTTATTCACTTAACTCTCTCGCTGTAATTGAAGTGAGACAAGATGATTGGTTGTTCATTGATGACAAAGAAAATGAGCATAGAATCATAAGTTATGATTGACCTTTCTTACGATGTTCTTTGTATCGACTTTTAAGCCCCGATTTACCTTGCAAACGTATAAATACTTGGCAGTACCTACCTGCAGCAGATGACAATAGAAAATGAATACTAGGTTGCACTAATACACATAAATATACAGGAAGGTACTGTACCAAGAGGCATGATTCTAACACTACCAGGATGTTATGTACAATACTGATGTAGTCATGGCAAGGATCCTGTATGAGTCTGGACACGGGTTCACGAATTACTAGAGCGTCGTTATTACAATGGAACAAAGCTTATTATGAAAGAGGATGACGCAAGGGAGACTATTCCGCTTCGCTAGCGACAAAATTACCCTTACTGTAATGCAATGCAATTCAGTCACATGACACGTCTAAACACAACTCGTCACGTGACACACACACACACCGTAGCCAGAACAAAATCGTGATGAGACACGTTTTCGTAATGTATTAAACAGTCGTATACACCTAAAAAAAAAATTGCTGCTGCTTCTGTAACACAGAGTCTATACCAACGTCAAATCCACCCTTGACGTACATCAAATAGTCTCTTCATTATTATTCAGATTCAGCACCATATCAAAGCTTCCTTGATAATAACAAAATGTTGTTATCATTAATACCTTGTTCAGAGGAAAGTGTGTAAACTGGAAGTAGGTGTGATCATCTAGTATTGGAAGCCAGTGACTGGAAGGAGGCGCCCTTAGAGAGAGAGAGAGAGAGAGAGAGAGAGAGAGAGAGAGAGAGAGAGAGAGAGAGAGAGAAGATTCTACTGGTAGTGTCAAAGAAAACGTTGTTCATCAATGATATTGACCAGAGAGAAAGGATTTATGTGATCAGATTGGGCGATATATTTGGATCCTGATCCATAAGGCTTCATAGGAATTAAACGAGTTTAATTTTTTTTTCCATCAGAATGCGAGTGTTTATCATGGTTATCATAGAGTGGTGGACACGGCCAGCAGAGCATGAAAGAACATCACGAAACTTGTTACAGAGACTAAGGCTTACGGTCTTGTATGTCAACAAGACCAGATATATCCAATAAACGCCACGCACCAGTCAGTGTATATCATGTTTATGATGGTTGACAAGTTTGTTCTTGTCAATATATATATATATATATATATATATATATATATATATATATATATATATATATATATATATATATATATATATATATATGGGGAGGAGCAGTGTGGTTTCGGAAGTGGTAGAGGATGTGTGGATCAGGTGTTTGCTTTGAAGAATGTATGTGAGAAATACTTAGAAAAAAAAAAATTTGTATGTAGCATTTATGCATCTGGAGAAGGCATATGATAGAGTTGATAGAGATGCTCTGGGGATGGTATTAAGAATATATGGTATGGGAGGCACGTTGCTAGAAGCAGTGAAAAGATGTTGAAAGGTAATGGTTCTCTTATCAAAAGTTTGGCATCTTTGTTCCCTTCATTGCCATATATGTATGAACTTACCAAAACACAAACGAAATTTTCCAGCAAGACCTATAGTGAGTTCAGTAGGCTCCATCACATATAAGTTGTCAAAATGGTTAGCTTCTTTATTAAGCCCTTTAGTGGGTAAGATATCAAATTCTAATATCATGCACAATGCAGATTTAGTTAACAAGCTTAACAATATCACTGTTACTTTTGATTTCAAACTTGTTAGCTTTGATGTTTCCTCACTTTTCACAAAAGTTCCAGTTGATGACCTTTTAGAATATCTATTTGATATCTTGGGTGATATTCATTTACCTGTTTCAAAGTGTTTTCATTGAACTGATAAAACTGTGTATAAAAGACAGTGTATTTCAATTCAGTGGAGATTATTATACTTAAAAGTTTGGTATGGCAATGGGTAACTCTCTCTCACCTGCACTAAGTAATCTTTATATGGAATTTTTTGAAACAAAATTATTAATGGATATCTTGCCTTCTAATGCAATTTGGTTTAGGTATGCAGATGATGTTCTTTGTGTTTGGCCAACAAATGAAAATTTATAAACATTTCTCCCCTTTCTTAACAATTTAGTATCTTCCATCAAATTTACTGTAGAAAATGAAAATAATGGTATGTTACCATTTTTAGATTGCTTAATCCATAGGCAAGGAAACAAGTTTAAGTTTAGCATATACAGAAAACCCACCAATGTATGCTTATATATCCATTATTACTCATCTCAACATGACAGAGTTAAATCATCATTATTTCAATCTATGTTCCTTAGGGCATTACGTATTTGCAGTCCAGAGTTTATTGATGATGAGTTTGAGAAGATATATTCTATTGGATCTAAGTTAAAGCACCCTAGATCTTTCACTGATAAATCCCTTAAGTTAGCAAAGAAATCATTTTATAGAGTTGAGCCCAAACCTCCATTGACACCAAGAATCTTTTAGTTCTCCCTTTTAATAATAATTTTACTTTACTTCCCATGTTGCTTAAATCCTTTAATGTAAATGTTGCCTTGAGCACAACAATTCTATAAAGAATATCTATAAAATGCCATGTAGAAATTGTGATAGGTTTTATGTTGGTCAGACTGGTAAGGATCTTTCTGTTAGACTTAAGCAACATAAATGTAGTATAAGAACAGGACAACAAGTAAATGCCTTGTTTAATCACGTGAAAAACTATGATCATTGTAATGACTGGAGTAATCCCATCTCAGTTATCAACTCTCAGTTCCAGTACCAGAAGAAATATCATTGAATCTTCTATTATGAAATACACAAAGAATTATAACCTTGATATTAGCGAAGGTCTATACAAATTGGATAACTTTATTGTTGATAAAATTTGTAAACAATTCACCTTCATGTCCACATAATAGTTTATGATACGCTCGTTGTCTGTCTTGGACAATCGCATGTTTACCAAATGGCGTCCTAGCTACGTCTCTCCATTGTATATCAACTGACTTATATTTCTCTCTTTTCTCCCTTGATGATGTGATTATTACACGAAAGTGCACTTGGGAACTTATCGTGTTTCATTTTCCGCGTGGACTCATAGGAATATATTTTTGATCACGCGCAAAACTGTGATCCTTTCCAATATATATATATATATATATATATATATATATATATATATATATATATATATATATATATATATATATATATATATATATAATGTGTGTGTGTGTGTGTGTGTGTGTGTGTGTGTGTGTGTGTGTGTGTAACGAGGGAAGTCAGATGGTTGAGGTTGGTAGACCTGCAGCTTTTCGGCGGTGTGCCTGTCCGTTGTGTTGGTAATTTGAGGTACTGTGATGGCGAATATAAACAAAACACAGACATTTCCTGCAGAGTAAATTTTTGCCGTTATCTATGCAGGTATGTGGCTGAGTTGTGGAACAAGGTTGTATATGATGCATAGAGAGTCATAGATTGTTGTGATGATATGAGGAGTTCCCGGCAGTGAGAGTATTGTGGATTTTTGACAGAAATTTGAGTGTTGACGGCATCGTCTGCGGAACGGCGGTGGCAGCGGATGGACGCAAGAGTACCAAGATTGTACAGCAGGCTCTGGCATGTTTCTTTGTGTTACGGACGGCCGCATAGAGACTAACGGATCCCCAAGGAGGAGGAAATGTCCAAGGTGAGATTTACCCGGTTCTGTGGAGTGGCAAAGAATATTACCAACTGTAGCTAGAATGCGCAGATATGAGGGCTAAGCTAGAGGAAGGTTCGGTTAGACTTAACTACTCAGGCTAGGTGTCAGAAGTGAATTACACTGGGGTGCAGGTAGATTTATATGTTGTGGAGTTATTGTTGGAGCAGGATTTGAGAGTGCGACAGAGTAGTATTGGTGTTGAGGGTTAGTGGGCAGAGAAGTTTATGGATGGAGGCAATTGGGAAAGTGTTTGACCTGTTCAACTGACTGGCATAATCAGGTTTGGCCACATGGACCTAAGTGTGTTGTGATTTGAATTAAGAAAATTACCAGGTGCAGTGTTAATAGTGAACACCTTGGATGTGCACAGTTTATGAACTTTTGGAAATCTTGTATTTAATGTTGTGAATAATGTTTCATTTACTATTGAAATGAAATTGACGAGTTTTTTTTTTTTTATATTGTAGAGATTATTCTGTCAATATTTGTTTGGAAATGACTAGGTAGATTTTTGTTGTTCCAATGACCTATGCAAGAATTCATTTGTACTTTAGTTTTTCTCTGTTATTGAGGCGAGGCGAGCCCTGTATTCGCTGCCATTGGTGTTATTTTTGCGTGAGGGCAGTTTCCTCCATTACAGTATTGGTAGCAATGTATGGTCGAGTTCGGCATTATGGGTTGATTAACATAAGTGATTCCTGCTCTGGTTCGGTAGTATATATACGGCATGTCGAGTTATGATTATGCAACGGGTGATGATTCCCACTCCCTGATTTGTATGGAGAAGGACATGTTGTACATGTATCACCAGAGACTGATTCCCTGCTTAATTTGACTAACCAGCTGGTCCTCACTGTAACGGAATTAGGGCAAAGGATGTCTGGTGATACGGGGTTCAAAGACATTGTTCTGCCCCTGCTTGCCTCCACTATTCAGAGATTTTGTGGAAGGTTATTGCTGGCCAACAATTAGATGATTGGGTGAAGGATGCAGAGAAAATCTAGAGCAGGTAAGAGGCTTGCAGGGTCGGGAGGTAGAGGCCTATTTATGTGGGTTTTTGGTGCGACCTGCCAAACTAGGGTTTGCAACAGGCGTGCGAAAAATCCAAAAGTTTAATTGTTTGGACGAGGCTTTTGGGAAGAAGCTAAGTTACGTAGAGCTAGAGAAACGATTTAAGGGACGGGTTCAGTAGCCCCAGGAAGGTGAGTGGGAGTATGCAGATATGTTGAGGGAGACGGAGGAAAATATGCTGAAAGTACGGCGGAGAGGCGCAGAAGAGCGCATGTGGTTGTTGTGTGCTTGCTTTTATGAGAATCTGAGAGATAGGATAATGCGAATGAAGCTGCCGAAGTGGTAAGAGAAACATCCCATTGCATCATGGGAACAGCTCTTTCAACGGGCAGATGACAGTGAGCGAGGCGGAGCGGTTACGCAAAGAGGATGAGTTGAGGAAACCACTGTGACCAGAGAGGGTAGCGCCATCCTGTGTCTTGTGTGGTCAGCAGGGGTATCGTGGGTATCAGTGTGAAAGATTCAAACATCTGGTATCACAGGATCCGGGAAGCGGCCAGCCTAGAGTGATGCGGGTCAGTTATCAGAACAAATATGACCCCGGACCGGAACCAAGGTGTAGTGTTGTGGTGGGCGCTCATGGGTTGAGTGGGGAGTCTAAGGGCGAGAAATATAAGTTGTTCAGTAAGACACTGAGGATTAGCATGTCGGTGGAGGCTGTGGCTGATTCGGGAGCAGAGACCAGTTTGGTGACGGTGTACCATAAAGAGTGGGTTCTACATAAGCAGATGGTACTATGGTAGTACATGGAATGGATGTTAACATTACTGACGCAAACGGGATAGAGATTAGTTTGGACCTCAATGTAGAGGAGCAGCTTATAAAGGACTGTAGGTTTTTTATGAAAATTACCACTGGAAATAAGGAGTGATCCAGGGAACCCGGTTTCCTGTATTACTAGGGAGAATGTCTTGGCGGAGTTGTTGATGGGCTGGCGGAGGGCCGACAGGCGGAATTGCATGGAAGGTGGGGTATATGTGTCCGTGCTGTGGAAGCAAGGGTTAAGGTGATGCAACAGCTACTTGGGTGGGCTGTAGTGCAACAGCTGCTTGGGTACGCTGTAGTGCAACAACTGCTTGGGTAGGCTGTAGTGCAACAGCAGCAGAATGTGACAACTTCAGCAGGTACAAGAAGGGTGCTGAGGCGTTTGCGTAAAGTTTATATGGACAGTGTGATGTTGCAGCAAATAGAAAAAGGGATGGGTGTTGGCTGCCGGGGAGTATTTACGTCTTCCCAAGTTAAACTAAGGTGGCCAGAGGTGGGGCTTTTGAACAGTTGAGGGAAAGAATTACCCCGGCTCCCATACTGAAGAGTGCTAGTTACACCAAGCAGTTCACAGTAGAGACGGATGCAAGTTTTGAAGTATTAGTGGCTGTTGTCCTGTCAAGAGCATGAGATAGAATTGCATCTAGTAGCATTTGCGAGTAGAGGGTGAGGAGATGTGAGAATATGAATGATTGTTGCTCCAGAAAGCTGGAACTGTTGGCTGAGCAGTGACGGAGCAGTTTAAAAACTGGGGACATTTTGTCGTGCAAACGGATAACACCTGTTGGCTCATCTTAAAACTGCAAAGTTGGGTGTAGTGGAAAGTAGGTGGTTAGGTGATGTGAATCGGTCTGATTTTGAGGTAAGGTTCCGGTCGGGAGAAGAGAATGCCTGTATGGATGGGCCGTCCGGGAAGCCGCACAAGGATTGGAGAACGAGGAAGAGGTGTATGAGATATGGGAGAGCTCTTGAGGAACAAGTTTCAACGGGAAGAGTGGCAGTTCTAAAGACATGGGAGAACGTGAGTTTAGAACAGATGAGGGATGCCCAGAAATAGTGCCCCGTGTTAGGCAAGCTGTGGATACAGATGACTGGGAAGCCTAAGCAGTGGGGATTTGAAAATTCACCTGCAAGTAACTGAGTTTAGGCAACTGTAGAGTAGCGGTGTGACTTATTGGAGAGGAACCCAGTCACAGCAACTGGGCACCAGTGTTGCTGGTAGGCGAAAGAAAGGAAGTTCTACGAGCAGCTCATGAACAACGGGGCCAGAAGAGAGTGGCTAGCACTACAGCTCAACTACGGAACCAAGTCTTTTCCCTGTGATTATACGAGGATATTAAGACCCATGTTACCTAGTGTGCGACTTGTGCTGTGGGTAGAGAGGAAGGTGTTCGAGCTGAAACTTAAGTTCGCGACAGTGGAGACTAGTAAGCTGTGGGAGGTGGTAGCCAGTGACATCACGTTGTTAGATCTTTTGAGAGATGGGAAGGAGAATGTGCTAATCGTGGCCGATGTATTTGGCATGTTTAGCTTTCCCAACTAAGAACCAGAAAGCTCCCATGATTGGATTTTCTATTTTTTTTTTCTGTTGCGGAGGAAATCTTTAATCGGTTTTTGCTGTTCTAAGAAGCTGCATAGTGATCGAGGTCAGATTTTTGAGAGGCAGTTGGTGCGGGCGATGTGCAAATTTTAACACATTGACAAGACTAGAAGAACTACGCCCATCCATCCGGAAGGAAATGGTACCTGTGAACGATTCAACCGCACGCTGCCTGGGATGCTGGCTGGCTGCACGAGGTAGGGTGCAAAGGGAGCAGTGGCCTAGGTATCTGTCAAGTTTGAGGGCGATCTATAATAGTACCCCATACCCGGTTACAGGATTTTCGTCCCATTACCTAGTGTTTAGAGTTGAACCTCATCTGCCCTTGGACAGATTCTGCGTTGACAGTGTAGTGGCAACTAGAATCCACTATCAGTGGGTGAGAGAATTAAGAGAGACACACCAGCTTGCCTGGAGAGAGGCTAGTGAGAATATACAGCGGTGCCAGACGGGAAATCGAAGAAAGCTGAACGAGCAAGGCAAAGCGGTGTGTTGCATGTGGGACACCGGTACTGCTAAAGAATCATGTGGTGGGAAGAAACAAGATCCAGCCAAAGTGTGGTGAGGAGGTGATGGATGACGGGAGCAAAGGTTATCGGATGAAACCACAGGAGAAACGTACCAGGCAGATTGCTGCACCTGGAGTAATTTGCGTATGTGGATGGGTATGGAAGAATCCGACTTGGAAGAGCAGACAGACAGGAGGGAGCAGCAGGATGAGTGACCAAAGAAAGCAGAAGCAATGGAGACGCTTGATATGGCTGAGGTTTTAGCGAAGCTTTGTCGTCAAAAAGCATTAGGAGTTATGAAGACTGTAAACAGTGTATTCGTTCATTTTAAAGTTACCTTCAGGCAGGTGGACATGCGGATACTTAGACTTTTTCTTCGCCCAAATTATATATCACTAGTTTGGTCACCCTTATATGAGGAAGGTCATCTACAGAGCCAGAAGAGCAGCCACACACTTGCCCATCTTTAAAGAGAGGACGATTTTACTGTCAACATCGATTTTTTAAGAGAAAGGAGCCTATCAACTACAGGATATATCACATAACTGACCGAGATAGTAAGACCAGGTGTGCATCGATACTGATATAGCACTGTTACGAAACGATAGAAAAACTGGGTTACAAGATGGGGTCCAAGAGTTCAATTTTCCCATGTATAAGACTGGGTTTTTACAAAGAAACAGACTCAGTAATGTATACAGACGTAGAATCTTTATAGACTGAAGATGGTAAGAGCCAGGATCATTTACAAGGATTATGGTGATGAACCCCCTGGAGCGGACCGAGGATATGGACGCCACAGCGGACCAAAAATAAAGCAGATGATTTTTCCCCAAAACCTCACCACTTGAATTTGAATCACCTGGCCTGTGTCAATGCCTGGTGGGAATCAAACACACTTCACACGCCTGAGTGCCCCTGGGTCAGTGCCAGTAGATGGCACTTGGATCTGTCCACTGCCAAGCCTGGTGTTTCGCCACAAGCGAGTCCGCTAACGTCAGACTCGTTAAAGTTGTCACGCGTTGGTGGATCCGACTCGGACGTAACAGACAACACAAGTTTCAAAGAATTATTCTTTATACAACAGATATCCTTTATATTCCTCAGCCTCTCAAGAGCTACGAGAATAAACTCGTCCATCATTTGCTCGTGAATAACTCACGCAGCTCGGTAACTACGGGAAGCCTTGCCTAACTTAATGTAGTTTAGTTTTGCTTGCATCTCATCCACTTCGCTCTTCCACCTGCAGTACCATAGACCAAGTACAGGACTATGGGATGAGCCAGAACCCCCTCATTTCGTCCTGTGAAACTGTATTTCCGTGTTGATAAATTAATAGGTGGATTATTATCTGTTTTCATAAACGAATGTACTGAAATTTGCGAAGTTTCAAGGCGCCCGAGAGAATTCCGGTTATGCCCCACTATCCCAGCTACGCCAACTTTGATTTACCAGGAAACACGTTAGTTTGTCGAAAAAGTAAATAGAATTGTAACATTAATATTAGTGAAGGTCCGTACAAATTGGATAGCTGTGTTGTTGATAAAGTTTGTAAACAGTTCCCCTTCTTGTCCACATGATAAGTTTATGATACGCATCATGCCATACTCGGGAATGTACCCTACCTCCATTCAGGCAGTTATTTGTTTACCAAATGTCTTCGTAGCCACGTCTCGTCGTTGTATATCAACTGACTGTTATGTTTTTTTAATCTCCCTTGATGATGTGATTATTATATGAAAGTACACTTGGGAACTTATCATGTTTCATTTCCTGGTGGACTCATAGGAATATATATATATATATATATATATATATATATATATATATATATATATATATATATATATATATATATATATATATATATATATCCCTGGGGATAGGGGAGAAAGAATACTTCCCATGTATTCCTTGCGTGTCGTAGAAGGTGACTAAAAGGGGAGGGAGCGGGGGGCTGGAAATCCTCCCCTCTCGTTTTTTTTTTTTATTATTTTTTATTTTCCAAAAGAAGGAACAGAGAAGGGGGCCAGGTGAGGATATTCCCTTAGAGGCCCAGTCCTATGTTCTTGACGCTACCTTGCTAACGCGGGAAATGGCGAGTAGTTTGAAAGAAAAAGGATATATATATATATATATATATATATATATATATATATATATATATATATATATATATATATATATATATATATATATATTTGGTAAACAGAGAAGAGGTAGTAAAAGCTTTGCGGAAGATGAAAGCCGGCAAGGCAGCAGGTTGGATGGTATTGCAGTGGAATTTAATAAAAAAAGGGGGTGATTGTATTGTTGACTGGTTGGTAAGGTTATTTAATGTATGTATGATTCATGGTGAGGTGCTTGAGGATTGGCAGAATGCATGCATAGTGCCATTGTACAAAGGCAAAGGGGGTAAGAGTAACCCTCGCACTTTGCACACCACCTCGACCAAAACACCCTATATCTGCCACTCTATCATCAAACACATTCAACAAACCTTCAAAATACTCACTCCATCTCCTTCTCACATCACCACTACTTGTTATCACCTCCCCATTTGTGCCCTTCACTGAAGTTCCCATTTGCTCCCTTGTCTTATGCACTTTATTTACCTCCTTCCAGAACATCTTTTTATTCTCCCTAAAATTTAATGATACTCTCTCACCCCAACTCTCATTTGCCCTTTTTTTCACCTCTTGCACCTTTCTCTTGACCTCCTGTCTCTTTGTTTTATACGTCTCCCACTCAATTTCATTTTTTCCCTGCAAAAATCGTCCAAATGCCTCTCTCTTCTCTTTCACTAATACTCTTACTTCTTCATCCCACCACTCACTACCCTTTCTAATCAACCCACCTCCCACTCTTCTCATGCCACAAGCATCTTTTGCACAGTCCATCACTGATTCCCTAAATACATCCCATTCCTCCCCCACTCCCCTTACTTCCATTGTTCTCACCTTTTTCCATTCTGTACTCAGTCTCTCCTGGTACTTCCTCACACAAGTCTCCATCCCAAGCTCACTTACTCTCACCACCCTCTTCACCCCAACATTCACTCTTCTTTTCTGAAAACCCATACAAATCTTCACCTTAGCCTCCACAAGATAATGATCAGACATCCCTCCAGTTGCACCTCTCAGCACATTAACATCCAAAAGTCTCTCTTTCGCGCCCCTGTCAATTAACACGTAATCCAATAACGCTCTCTGGCCATCTCTCCTACTTACATAAGTATACTTATGTATATCTCGCTTTTTAAACCAGGTATTCCCAATCATCAGTCCTTTTTCAGCGCATAAATCTACAAACTCTTCACCATTTCCATTTACAACACTGAACACCCCATGTATACCAATTATTCCCTCAACTGCCACATTACTCACCTTTGCATTCAAATCACCCAACACTATAACCCGGTCTCGTGCATCAAAACCACTAACACACTCATTCAGCTGCTCCCAAAACACTTGCCTCTCATGATCTTTCTTCTCATGCCCAGGTGCATATGCACCAATAATCACCCATCTCTCTCCATCAACTTTTGAAGGTTTGTTGAATGTGTTTGATGATAGAGTGGCAGATATAGGGTGTTTTGGTCGAGGTGGTGTGCAAAGTGCGAGGGTTAGGGAAAATGAGTTGGTAAACAGAGAAGAGGTAGTAAAAGCTTTGCGGAAGATGAAAGCCGGCAAGGCAGCAGGTTTGGATGGTATTGCAGTGGAATTTATTAAAAAAGGGGGTGACTGTATTGTTGACTGGTTGGTAAGGTTATTTAATGTATGTATGACTCATGGTGAGGTGCCTGAGGATTGGCGGAATGCGTGCATAGTGCCATTGTACAAAGGCAAAGGGGATAAGAGTGAGTGCTCAAATTACAGAGGTATAAGTTTGTTGAGTATTCCTGGTAAATTATATGGGAGGGTATTGATTGAGAGGGTGAAGGCATGTACAGCATCAGATTGGGGAAGAGCAGTGTGGTTTCAGAAGTGGTAGAGGATGTGTGGATCAGGTGTTTGCTTTGAAGAATGTATGTGAGAAATACTTAGAAAAGCAAATGGATTTGTATGTAGCATTTATGGATCTGGAGAAGGCATATGATAGAGTTGATAGAGATGCTCTGTGGAAGGTATTAAGAATATATGGTGTGGGAGGCAAGTTGTTAGAAGCAGTGAAAAGTTTTTATCGAGGATGTAAGGCATGTGTACGTGTAGGAAGAGAGGAAAGTGAATGTAGGTTTGCGGCAGGGGTGTGTGATGTCTCCATGGTTGTTTAATTTGTTTATGGATGGGGTTGTTAGGGAGGTGAATGCAAGAGTTTTGGAAAGAGGGGCAAGTATGAAGTCTGTTGGGGATGAGAGAGCTTGGGAAGTGAGTCAGTTGTTGTTCGTTGATGATACAGCGCTGGTGGCTGATTCATGTGAGAAACTGCAGAAGCTGGTGACTGAGTTTGGTAAAGTGTGTGAAAGAAGAAAGTTAAGAGTAAATGTGAATAAGAGCAAGGTTATTAGGTACAGTAGGGTTGAGGGTCAATTCAATTGGGAGGTGAGTTTGAATGGAGAAAAATTGGAGGAAGTGAAGTGTTTTAGATATCTGGGAGTGGATCTGGCAGCGGATGGAACCATGGAAGCGGAAGTGGATCATAGGGTGGGGGAGGGGGCGAAAATTCTGGGAGCCTTGAAGAATGTGTGGAAGTCGAGAACATTATCTCGGAAAGCAAAAATGGGTATGTTTGAAGGAATAGTGGTTCCAACAATGTTGTATGGTTGCGAGGCGTGGACTATGGATAGAGTGGTGCGCAGGAGGATGGATGTGCTGGAAATGAGATGTTTGAGGACAATGTGTGGTGTGAGGTGGTTTGATCGAGTAAGTAACGTATGGGTAAGAGAGATGTGTGGAAATAAAAAGAGTGTGGTTGAGAGAGCAGAAGAGGGTGTTTTGAAATGGTTTGGGCACATGGAGAGAATGAGTGAGGAAAGATTGACCAAGAGGATATATGTGTCGGAGGTGGAGGGAACGAGGAGAAGAGGGAGACCAAATTGGAGGTGGAAAGATGGAGTGAAAAAGATTTTGTGTGATCGGGGCCTGAACATGCAGGAGGGTGAAAGGAGGGCAAGGAATAGAGTGAATTGGAGAGATGTGGTATACCGGGGCTGACGAGCTGTCAGTGGATTGAATCAAGGCATGTGAAGCGTCTGGGGTAAACCATGGAAAGCTGTGTAGGTATGTATATTTGCGTGTGTGGACGTGTGTATGTACATGTGTATGGGGGGGGGGGGGGGTTGGGCCATTTCTTTCGTCTGTTTCCTTGCGCTACCTCGCAAACGCGGGAGACAGCGACAAAGTATAAAAAAAAAAAAAAAAAAAAAAAAAAAAAATATATATATATATATATATATATATATATATATATATATATATATATGACTTGACCCTCAACCCTACTGTACCTAATAACCTTGCTCTTATTCACATTTACTCTTAACTTTCTTCTTTCACACACTTTCACACCAAAACTTTTCACTGCTTCTAACAACAGTTTCCTTGCGCTACCTCGCAAACGCGGGAGACAGCGACAAAGCAAAATAAATAAATAAATATATTTATTTATTTATTTTGCTTTGTCGCTGTCTCCTGCGTTTGCGAGGTAGCGCAAGGAAACAGACGAAAGAAATGGCCCAACCCACTCCCATACACAATGTATATACATACACGTCCACAAACGCAAATATACATACCCATACATCTTACTGTACACATATATATAGACACACAGACACATACATATATACCCATGCACACAATCCACACTGTCTGCCTTTATTCATTCCCATCGCCACCTCGCCACACATGGAATACCATCCCCCTCCCCCCTCATGTGTGCGAGGTAGCACTAGGAAAAGACAACAAAGGCCCCATTCGTTCACGCTCAGTCTATAGCTGTCATGCAATAATGCCCGAAACCACAGCTCCCTTTCCACATCCAGGCCCCACACAACTTTCCATGGTTTACCCCAGACGCTTCACATGCCCTGATTCAATCCACTGACAGCACGTCAACCCCGGTATACCACATCGATCCAATTCACTCTATTCCTTGCCCTCCTTTCACCCTCCTGCATGTTCAGGCCCCGATCACACAAAATCTTTTTCACTCCATCTTTCCACCTCCAATTTGGTCTCCCACTTCTCCTCGTTCCCTCCACCTCCGACACATATATCCTCTTGGTCAATCTTTCCTCACTCATTCTCTCCATGTGCCCAAACCATTTCAAAACACCCTCTTCTGCTCTCTCAACCACGCACTTTTTATTTCCACACATCTCTCTTACCCTTACATTACTTACTCGATCAAACCATATATATATATATATATATATATATATATATATATATATATATATATATTCCCACGAGTCCACAGGGAAAATGAAACACGAAAAGTTCCCAAGTGCACTTTCGTGTAATAATCACATCATCAGGGGAGACAGAGGAGAGAAATATAAAAGTCAGTTGATATACATCGAAGAGACAAAGCTAGGACACCATTTGGTAAACATGTGATTGTCCAGAACATACAACGAGCGTTCATAAACTTATCATTTTACAAATCTTATCAACAATAAAGTTATCTAATTTCTATAGACCATCACTGATATTAAGATTATAATTCTTTGTGTATTTGATAATAGAAGATTCAATGACATTTCTCTTAGTAATAGAGTTAGAGTTAATAACTGAGATGGCGTTACTCCAGTCAATACAATGATCATAGTTTTTAACATGATTAAATAAGGCATTTGATTCTTGTCCCGTTCTTTTACTATATTTATGTTGCTTAAGTTTAACAGAAAGATCCTTACCAGTCCGACCAACATAAAATTTATCACAGTTTCCACATGCACTTTATAGATGCAACCAATAGAATTTTCAGGTGAATTCCTGATTAAGATATTCTTTATAGTATTATTGTTGCTAAAGGCAACATTTACATTAAAGGATTTAAGCAACATGGGAAGCAAAGTGAAGTTATTATTAAGATGGAGAACTGAAAGATTTTTGGTGTCAATGGGAGGTTTGGGCTCAACTCTATAAAATGATTTCTTTGCTAACTTAAGGGATTTATCAATGAAAGATCTAGGGTACTTTAACTTAGATCCAATAGAATATATCTTCTCAAACTCATCATCAATAAACTCTGGACTGCAAATACGTAATGCCCTGAGGAACATAGATTGAAATGATGATAATTTAACTGTCATGTTGAGATGAGTAATAATGGATATTTTATCGAGGATGTAAGGCATGTGTACGTGTAGGAAGAGAGGAAAGTGATTGGTTCTCAGTGAATGTGGGTTTGCGGCAGGGGTGTGTGATGTCTCCATGGTTGTTTAATTTGTTTATGGATGAGGTTGTTAGGGAGGTGAATGCAAGAGTTTTGGAAAGAGGGGCAAGTATGAAGTCTGTTGGGGATGAGAGAGCTTGGGAAGTGAGTCAGTCGTTGTTCCCTGATGATACAGCACTGGTGGCTGATTCATGTGAGAAACTGCAGAAGCTGGTGACTGAGTTTGGTAAAGTGTGTGAAAGAAGAAAGTTAAGAGTAAATGTGAATAAGAGCAAGGTTATTAGGTATAGTAGGGTTGAGGGTCAAGTCAATTGGGAGGTAAGTTTGATCCACTCCCAGATATCTAAAACACTTTACTTCCTCCAGTTTTTCTCCATTCAAACTCTATACCCATTTTTGCTTTCCGAGATAATGTTCTCGACTTCCACACATTCTTCAAGGCTCCCAGAATTTTCGCCCCCTCCCCCACCCTATGATCCACTTCCGCTTCCATGGTTCCATCCGCTGCCAGATCCACTCCCAGATATCTAAAACACTTCACTTCCTCCTGTTTTTCTCCATTCAAACTCACCTCCCAATTGACTTGACCCTCAACCCTACTGTACCTAATAACCTTGCTCTTATTCGCATTTACTCTTAACTTTCTTCTTTCACACACTTTACCAAACTCAGTCACCAGCTTCTGCAGTTTCTCACATGAATCAGCCACCAGCGCTGTATCATCAGCGAACAACAACTGACTCACTTCCCAAGCTCTCTCATCCCCAACAGACTTCATACTTGCCCCTCTTTCCAAAACTCTTGCATTCACCTCCCTAACAACCCCATCCATAAACAAATTAAACAACCATGGAGACATCACACACCCCTGCCGCAAACCTACATTCACTGAGAACCAATCACTTTCCTCTCTTCCTACACGTACACATGCCTTACATCCTCGATAAAAACTTTTCACTGCTTCTAACAACTTTCCTCCCACACCATATATTCTTAATACCTTCCACAGAGCATCTCTATCAACTCTATCATATGCCTTCTCCAGATCCATAAATGCTACATACAAATCCATTTGCTTTTCTAGGTATTTCTCACATACATTCTTCAAAGCAAACACCTGATCCACACATCCTCTACCACTTCTGAAACCACACTGCTCTTCCCCAATCTGATGCTCTGTACATGCCTTCACCCTCTCAATCAATACCCTCCCATATAATTTACCAGGAATACTCAACAAACTTATACCTCTGTAATTTGAGCACTCCCTCTTATCCCCTTTGCCTTTGTACAATGGCACTATGCACGCATTCCGCCAATCCTCAGGCACCTCACCATGAGTCATACATACATTAAATAACCTTACCAACCAGTCAACAATACATATATATATATGTATATGTATGTATATATATTCTTTTTTTCATACATATTCGCCTTATCCCACATTAGCAAGGTAGCTTTAAGAACAGAGGAGTATGCCTTAGAGGGTGTATCCTCACTTGGCCCACCTCTCCATAACTTCTTTTGGAAAATTATAGACGGGAGGGGAGGATTTCCAGCCCCCCACTCCGTCTCTTTTTAGTCGTCTTCAATGACACGCATGGAATACGTGGGAAGTATTCTTTCTCCCCTATCTCCAGGATATATGTGTCACAGGTGGAGGGAATGAGGAGAAGTGGGAGACCAAATTCGAGGTGGAAAGATGGAGTGACAAAGATTTTGAATGATCGGGGCCTAAACATGCAGGAGGGTGAAAGGCCTGCAAGGAATAGATTGAATTGGAACGATGTGATATATCGAGGTCGACATGCTGTCAATGGATTGAACCAGGGCATGTGAAGCATCTGGGGTAAACCATGGAAAGTTCTGTGGGGCCTGCATGTGGAAAGGGAGCTGTGTTTTCAGTGCGTTATACATGACAGCTAGAGACTGTGTGAACGAATGTGGCCTTTGTTGTCTTTGCCCAGTGCTACCTCGCGCACATGCGGGGGGAGGGGGTTGTCATATCATGTGTGGCTGGGTGGCGACGGGAATGAATAACGGCAGACAGTATGAATTATATACGTGTATATATGTATATGTCTGTGTGTGTATATATATGTATACGTTGAGATGTATATGTATGTATATGTACGTGTGGACGTGTATGTATATACATGTGTATGTGGTTAGGTTGGGCCATTCTTTCGTCTGTTTCCCTGCGCTACCTCATTAACGCGGGAGACAGCGACAAAGTATAACAATAATAATGAAAATGTATATATATACACACACACACACAATGACAGTTCCTTTTGCCACAGCATTCAAGTTAGTATATGGAAAATAGTACCCAATTCTCATTCTCAAACAAGTTTCACTCCCCTAGCCACTCAAGTGGAATCTGTTTGTGAATATGAATACAAAAGAAACTGTTGATTACATATTTACACAGTTTTTGAAGTATAAATACATTATGGGCCTGTATGCTTTAACTTATGGTTTCATTCCAGGTATGTGCCAACGTATGATCCAACAGGAGAGCTGTATGAAGAAGGGCCCCAATATGGATGCATAAAGCCATCTAGTAATCTACGGCACAGATTTCTTATATTGGTAATTCCTGCTTGTTTTTATTTTAGTTTCTTAGGATTCTTTATTTACAATAATATTCAACCTAGTAAATTTGAAGAATTAGCAACATATTTACTGCATGATCTTTTAATGAGTTTGGCTAAGGGAACCTGTCCAAAGAACACAGCTTTATGGAATTGGTACTTAACTTTAAGCTATTTCCTGTTTGATTTGTGTTCCTTAACAAAGGATATATTTGCATTAGATTTATATAATTCAAAAGGCAAGATATAAGATATATGCTTTTAAGTGTTCTTTCTTTGAAATTTCATATATATGTGGCAGGGGTGCATGATGTCTCCATGGTTGTTTAATTTGTTTATGGATGGGGTTGTTAGGGAGGTGAATGCAAGAGTTTTGGAAAGAGGGGCAAGTATGCAGTCTGTTGTGGATGAGAGAGCTTGGGAAGTGAGTCAGTTGTTGTTCGCTGATGATACAGCGCTGGTGGCTGATTCATGTGAGAAACTGCAGAAGCTGGTGACTGAGTTTGTTAAAGTGTGTGAAAGAAGAAAGCTGAGAGTAAATGTGAATAAGAGCAAGGTTATTAGGTACAGTAGGGTTGAGGGACAAGTCAGTTGGGAGGTTAGTTTGAATGGAGAAAAACTGGAGGAAGTGAAGTGTTTTAGATATCTGGGAGTGGATTTGGCAGCGGATGGAACCATGGAAGCGGAAGTGAATCATATGGTGGGGGAGGGGGCGAAAGTTCTGGGAGCGTTAAAAAATGTATGGAAGTCGAGAACCATATCTTGGAAAGCAGAAATGGGTATGTTTGAAGGAATATTAGTTCCAACAATGTTATAGGGTGCGAGGCGTGGGCTGTAGATAGAGTTGTGCGGAGGAGGGTGGATGTGCTGGAAATGATATGTTTGAGGACAATATGTGATGTCAGGTGGTTTGATCGAGTAAGTAATGAAAGGGTAAGAGAGATGTGTGGTAATAAAAAGAGTGTGGTTGAGAGAGCAGAAGAGGGTGTTTTGAAATGGTTTGGTCGAATGGAGAGAATGAGTGAGGAAAGATGGACCAAGAGGATATATGTGTCAGAGGTGGAGGGAACGAGAAGTGGGAGACCAAATTGGAGGTGGAAAGATGAAGTGGAAAAGATTCTGAGTGATCGGGGCCTGAACATGCAGGAGGGTGAAAGGCGTGCAAGGAATAGAGTGAATTGGAACGATGTGGTATACCGGGGTCGACGTGCTGTTATGGGATTGAACCAGGGCATGTGAAGCATCTGGGGTAAACCATGGAAAGTTTTGTGGGGCCTGCATGTGGAAAGGGAGCTGTGGTTTTGGTGCATTATACATGACAGCTAGAGACTGAGTGTGAACGAACGTGGCCTTTGTTGTCTTTTCCTAGCACCACCTCGCGCACACGCGGAGGCAGGGGTTTGTCATTTCATGTGTGGCGGGGTGATGACGGGAATGAATAAGGGTAGACAGCATGAATTATGTACATGTGTATGTATGTATATGTCTGTGTGTGTATGTATATGTATACATTGAGATGTATAGGTATGTTTATGTGTGTTTGTGGACGTTTATGTATATACATGTGTATGTGTGTGGGTTCGGCCATTCTATCGTCTGTTTACTTGCGCTAATGCAGGAGACAGTGACAAAGTATGGTAAATATTATATATATGATAATGTATATATATATATATATATATATATATATATATATATATATATATATATATATATATATATCTTTCTTTCTTTTAAACTATTCGCCATTTCCCGCGTTAGCGAGGTAGCGTTAAGAACAGAGGACTGGGCCTTTTTTGGAATATCCTCACCTGGCCCCCTCTGTTCCTTCTTTTGGAAAATGAAAAAAAAAACGAGAGGGGAGGATTTCCAGCCCCCCGCTCCCTCCCCTTTTAGTCGCCTTCTACGACACGCAGGGAATACGTGGGAAGTATTCTTAATCCCCTATCCCCTATATATATATATATATATATATATATATATATATATATATATATATATATATATATATACACACACACACACACACTGACAGTTACTTTTGCCACAGCATTCAAGTTAGTATATGAAAAATAGTACCCATTTCTCATTCTCAAACAAGTTCCACTCCCCCAGCCACTCAAGTGGAATCTGTTTGTGAATATGAATACAAAAGAAACTGTTGAGTACATATTTGTACAATTTTCGAAATATAAATACATTATGGGCCTGTATGCTTTAACTTATGGTTTCATTCCAGGTATGTGCCAACATATGATCCAACAGGAAAGCTGTATGAAGAAGGGCCCCAATATGGATGCATAAAGCCATCTAGTAATCTACGGCACAGATTTCTTATATTGGTAATTCGTGCTTGTTTTTATTTTAGTTTCTTAGGATTCTTTATTTACAATAATATTCAACCTAGTAAATTAGAAGAATTAGCAACATATTTACTGCATGATCTTTTAATGAGTTTGGCTAAGGGAACCTGTCCAAAGAACACAGCTTTATGGAATTGGTACTTAACTTTAAGCTGTTTCTTGTTTAATTTGTGTTCCTTAACAAAGGATATATTTGCATCAGATTTATATAATTCAAAAAGGAAGATATATGCTTTTAAATGTTCTTCCTTTGAAATTTCATATATATGTGGCAGGGGTGCATGATGTATCCATGGTTGTTTAATTTGTTTATGTATGGGGTTGTTAGGAAGGTGAATGCAAGAATTTTGGAGAGAGGGGCAAGTATGCATGCAGTCTGTTGTGGATGAGAGAGCTTGGGAAGTGAGTCACCTCAACTCTCATTTGCCCTCTTTTTCACCTCTCGCACCTTTCTCTTGACCTCCTGCCTTTTTGTTTTATACATCTCCCAGTCATTTGCATTATTTCCCTGCAAAAATCGTCCAAATGCCTCTCTCTTCTCTTTCACTAATAATCTTACTTCTTCATTCCACCACTCTCTACCCTTTCTAATCTGCCCACCTCCCACACTTCTCATGCCACAAGCATCTTTTGCACAAGCCATCACTGCTTTCCTAAATACATCCCATTCCTCCCCCACTCCCCTTACTTCCTTTGTTCTCACCTTTTTCCATTCTGTACTCAGTCTCTCCTGGTACTTCCTCACACAAGTCTCCTTCCCAAGCTCACTTCCTCTCACCACTCTCTTCACCCCAACATTCTCTCTTCTTTTCTGAAAACCTCTACAAATCTTCACCTTCGCCTCCACAAGATAATGATCAGACATCCCTCCAGTTGCACCTCTCAGCACATTAACATCCAAAAGTCTCTCTTTCATGCGCCTATCAACTAACACGTAATCCAATAACGCTCTCTGGCCATCTCTCCTACTTACATACGTATACTTATGTATATCTCTCTTTTTAAACCAGGTATTCCCAATCACCAGTCCATTTTCAGCACATATATCGACAAGCTCTTCACCATTTCCATTTACAACACTGAACACCCCATATACACATACACCAATTTATTCCCTCAACTGCCACATTACTCACCTTTGCATTCAAATCAGCCATCACTATAATCCGGTCTCATGCATCAAAACTACTAACACACTCATTCAGCTGCTCCCAAAACACTTGCCTCTCATGATCTTTCTTCTCATGCCCAGGTGCATCTGGGCATGAGAAGAAAGATCATGAGAGGCAAGTGTTTTGGGAGCAGCTGAATGAGTGTGTTAGTGGTTTTGATGCAAGAGAACGGGTTATAGTGATGGGTGATTTGAATGCAAAGGTGAGTAATGTGGCAGTTGAGGGAATAATTGGTATACATGGGGTGTTCAGTGTTGTAAATGGAAATGGTGAAGAGCTTGTAGATTTATGTGCTGAAAAAGGACTGGTAATTGGGAATACCTGATTTAAAAAGAGAGATATACATAAGTATACATATGTAAGTAGGAGAGATGGCCAGAGTGCGTTATTGGATTACGTGTTAATTGATAGGCGTGCGAGAGAGACTTTTGGATGTTAATGTGCTGAGAGATGCAACTGGAGGGATGTCGATCATTATCTTGTGTAGGCGAAGGTGAAGATTTGTAGAGGTTTTCAGAAAAGAAGAGAGAATGTTGGGGTGAAGAGAGTGGTGAGAGGAAGTGAGCTTGGGAAGGAGACTTGTGTGAGGAAGTACCAGGAGAGACTGAGTACAGAATGGAAAAAGGTGAGAACAAAGGAGGTAAGGGGAGTGGGGGAGGAATGGGATGTATTTAGGGAAGCAGTGATGGATTGCGCAAAAGATGCTTATGGCATGAGAAGCGTGGAAGTTGGGTTGATTAGAAAGGGTAGTGAGTGGTGGGATGAAGAAGTAAGATTATTAGTGAAAGAGAAGAGAGAGGCATTTGGACAATTTTTGTAGGGAAATAATGCAAGGGAGGTGAATGCAAGGCTTTTGCAAAGATGGGCAAGTATGCAGTCTGTTGTGGATGAGAGAACTTGGGAAGTGAATCAGTTGTTGTTCACTGATGATACAGTGCTGGTGGCTGATTCATGTGAGAAACTGAAGAAGCTGGTGACTGAGTTTGGTAAAGTGTGTGAAAGAAGAAAGTTAAGAGTAAATGTGAATAAGAGCAAGGTTATTAGGTACAGTAGGGTTGAGGGTCAAGTCAATTGGGGGGCAAGTTTGAATGGAGAAAAACTGGAGGAAGTGAAGTGTTTTGGATATCTGGGAGTGGATCTGGCAGCGGATGGAACCATGGAAGCGGAAGTGAATCATAGGGTGGGGGAGGGGGCGAAAATTCTGGGAGCCTTGAAGAATGTGTGGAAGTCGGGAACATTATCTCGGAAAGCAAAAATGGGTATGTTTGAAGGAATAGTGGTTCCAAATATGTTGTATGGTTGCGAGGTGTGGGCTATGGATAGAGTTGTGTGGAGGAGGTTGGATGTGCTGGAAATGAGATGTTTGAGGACAATATGTGGTGTGAGGTGGTTTGATTGAGTAAGTAATAATAGGGTAAGAGATGTGTGGTAATAAAAAGAGTGTGGTTGAGAGAGCAGAAGAGGGTGTTTTGAAATGGTTTGGTCACATAGAGAGAATGAGAGAGGAAAGATTGACCAAGAGGATATATGTGTCAGAGGTGGAGGGAACGAGAAGTGGGAGACCAAATTGGAGGTGGAAAGATGGAGTGAAAAAGATTTTGAGTGATCAGGGCCTGAACATGCAGGAGGGTGAAAGGCATGCAAGGAATAGAGTGAATTGGAAAGATGTGGTATACTGGGGTCGACGTGCTGTCAGTGGATCGAACCAGGGCATGTGAAGCGTCTGGGGTAAACCATGGAAAGTTCTCTGGGGCCTGGATGTGGAAAAGGAGCTGTGGTTTCGGTGCATTATTACATGACAGCTAGAGACTGAGTGTGAACGAATGGGGCCTGTGTTGTCTTTTCCTAGCACTACCCTCGCGCACATGAGGGGGGAGGGGGTTGTTATTTCATGTGTGGTGGGGTGGCGATGGGAATGAATAAAGGTAGACTATGAATTATGTACTTGTGTATATATGTATATGTCTGTGTGTGTATGTATATGTATACGTTGAGATGTATAGGTATGTATATTTGCATGTGTGAACGTGTATGTATATGCATGTGTATGTGGGTGGGTTTGCCTGTTTCCTTGCGCTACCTCACTAATGCGGGAGACAGCGACAAAGCAAAATAAAAATATATTTATGTATATATTTTGCTTTGTCGCTGTCTCCCACGTTTGTGAGGTAGCGCAAGGAAACAGATGAAAGAAATGGCCCAACCTACCCCCATACACATGTATATACGTATATACACGTCCACACACGCAAATATACATACCTATACATCTCAATGTACACATATATGCACACACACAGACATATACATATATGTCACATACATATACATATACACATGTACATAATTCATAGTCTGCCTTTATTTATTCCCATTGCCACCTCACCACACACGGAATAACATCCCCCTTCCCCCTCATGTGTGCGAGGTAGCGCTGGTAAAAGACAACAAATAAAAATAATATATATATACATATTATTTTTTTTTTTATTATACTTTGTCGCTGTCTCCCGCATTTGCGAGGTAGCGCAAGGAAACAGACGAAAGAAATGGCCCAACCCCCCCCCCCATACACATGTATATACATACGTCCACACACGCAAATATACATACCTACACAGCTTTCCATGGTTTACCCCAGACGCTTCACATGCCTTGATTCAATCCACTGACAGCACGTCAACCCCGGTATACCACATTGCTCCAATTCACTCTATTCCTTGCCCTCCTTTCACCCTCCTGCATGTTCAGGCCCCGATCACACAAAATCTTTTTCACTCCATCTTTCCACCTCCAATTTGGTCTCACTCTTCTCCTCGTTCCCTCCACCTCCGACACATATATCCTCTTGGTCAATCTTTCCTCACTCATTCTCTCCATGTGCCCAAACCACTTCAAAACACCCTCTTCTGCTCTCTCAACCACGCTCTTTTTATTTCCACACATCTCTCTTACCCTTACGTTACTCACTCGATCAAACCACCTCACACCACACATTGTCCTCAAACATCTCATTTCCAGCACATCCATCCTCCTGCGCACAACTCTATCCATAGCCCACGCCTCGCAACCATACAACATTGTTGGAACCACTATTCCTTCAAACATACCCACTTTTGCTTTCCGAGGTAATGTTCTCGACTTCCACACATTCTTCAAGGCCCCCAGAATTTTCGCCCCCTCCCCCACCCTATGATCCACTTCCGCTTCCATGGTTCCATCCGCTGCCAGATCCACTCCCAGATATCTAAAACACTTCACTTCCTCCAGTTTTTCTCCATTCAAACTCACCTCCCAATTGACTTGACCCTCAACCCTACTGTACCTAATAACCTTGCTCTTATTCACATTTACTCTTAACTTTCTTCTTCCACACACTTTACCAAACTCAGTCACCAGCTTCTGCAGTTTCTCACATGAATCAGCCACCAGCGCTGTATCATCAGCGAACAACAACTGACTCACTTCCCAAGCTCTCTCATCCCCAACAGACTTCATACTTGCCCCTCTTTCCAAAACTCTTGCATATACCTCCCTAACAACCCCATCCATAAACAAATTAAACAACCATGGAGACATCACACACCCCTGCCGCAAACCTACATTCACTGAGAACCAATCACTTTCCTCTCTTCCTACACGTACACATGCCTTACATCCTCGATAAAAACTTTTCACTGCTTCTAACAACTTTCCTCCCACACCATATATTCTTAATACCTTCCACAGAGCGTCTCTATCAACTCTATCGTATATATATATATATATATATATATATTTATTTATTTTGTTTTGTCGCTGTATCCCGCGTTTGCGAGGTAGCGCAAGGAAACACAAAAGAAATGGCCCAACCCACCCCCATACACATGTATGTACATACACGTCCACACATGCAAATATACATACCCATACATCTCAATGTACACATATATATACACACACAGACATATACATATATACACATGCACACAATTCACACTGTCTGCCTTTATTCATTCCCATCGCCACCCCGCCACACATGGAATAACAACCCCCTCCCCCCTCATGTGTGCGAGGTAGTGCTAGGAAAAGACAACAAAGGCCCCATGCGTTCACAGTCTCTACCTGTCATGTAACAATGCACCGAAACCACAGCTCCCTTTCCACATCCAGGCCCCACAGAACTTTCCATGGTTTACCCCAGACGCTTCACATGCCCTGATTCAATCCATTGACAGCACGTCGACCCCGGTATACCACATCGTTCCAATTCATTCTATTCCTTGCATGCCTTTCACCCTCCTGCATGTTCAGGCCCCGATCGCTCAAGATCTTTTTCACTCCATCTTTCCACCTCTGACACATATATCCTCTTTGTCAATCTTTCCTCACTCATTCTCTCCATGTGACCAAACCATTTCAAAACACCCTCTTCTGCTCTCTCAACCAAACTCTTTTTATAACCACACATCTCTCTTACCCTTTCATTACTTACTCGATCAAACCATCTCGCACCACATTTTGTACTCAAACATCTCATTTCCAACACATCCACCCTCCTTTGCACAACTCTATCTGTAGTCCACGCCTCGCAACTATATAACATTTTTGGAACCACTGTTCCTTCAAACATACCCATTTTTGCTTTCCGAGATAATGTTCTCGTCTTCCACACATTTTTCAATGCTCCCATCCGCTGCTAAATCCATATTTATATATACATACACATGTACATATTCATACTTGCCTGTCTTCATCCATTGCTGTCACTACCTCGTTCCAGAGGAAAACAGCATTGCTGTCCCTTGCTTCAGTGAGGTGGCGCCAGGAATACAAACAAAAAAAAGGCCACATTCGTTCTCACCGAGTCGCTAGCTGTCGTGTGTAATGCACCAAAACCACAGCTCCCCATCCGCAGTCAGACCACACAGACCCTTCCTGTAGAGTTGTCTTCTGTCTTGCTTGAGTGATAATTGGCAGACAGTTACAGAAGAAATATAGATACAAACATTGTTTTATGGATGTAACCCTCTCCCTTCTTTAGGAAGTTTTTTGATAGTAGCCATGTTGAATAAGCATATCTACTACAGAATGTTAATCTTTGCAGTTTTGAAAATGAAGCATGAGTCGGTAATGGTAGGAAGGAGGCAACAGTGAAACACACACTTTTTTATTTATTTTGTATTTCCATGGGCACCATTTTTTTTTACATCACTTCATCCACGGGCACCTTTATATTTACACAAGTTCTTCAAAGGCACGTCAATATAACTACCAACACAGAAGCTGAAAGTCGGTCTCAGCATAGCCTTCTTAACAATGAAAGACCTGAATTGAATTCTATATTTTCTTTGACAGTAATATATATAGTAAAATGAGCAAATCTCTTTTGATTTTATCAACAAATGTTACAAGACATGAAAACATATGCATATTATAAAAAGAATTTATCACACTCAATTTATTCATGCCCTAAGGAAGGCTTGGTAACATATTTTGGCACATGGTCACTATCTCAATAGAAATGCCTATACAAAATTATAAATCTTTGTGCTTTAATCATTATAAAACTTTCTCAATATGTTCAGACCAAAGGTAACTAACATCAAACTTACAAAATATAATTTCTCCAAAAACAACAACATGCATACTTTTTCAAGTTAAAAAACTAATAGCATGAACGTTCTCAAACAAACTAATGATCCAAAATACGAAGATTTCCAGACACAATTTTGTTTTCCAAGATGGCACCCGGTGGGATATCTATGCGATCACCATGATTGGCAATGATGATAACAGTCCCCTGAAACAAATTAAACGTAAATATTAAAATGCTTCATTTTTGGTTATTAATCTAATTACAGCAATACTAATACCTTTTGAATGCCATAACCTATATTTCAGGGAACTAATTCATGGAAATTTGGGAATGTCTTGGGAGTAATAGGTGAGAGGACTAGGTCAAAGGAAGTAGTGTGTGTGTGGGGGGGGGGAGCCTTTATGCATATACATGTGTATGTGGGTGGGTTGGGCCATTCTTTCATCTGCTTCCTTTCACTACCTCGCTAATGCGGGAAACAGCGACAAAGTATACTACCCACGTATTCCCTGCGTGTCGTAGAAGGCGACTAAAAGGGAAGGGAGCGGGGGGGGCTGGAAATCCTCCCCTCTCATTTTTTTTTTTTTTTTTTCCAAAAGAAGGAACAGAGAAGGGGGCCAGGTGAGGATATTCCCTAAAAGGCCCAGTCCTCTGTTCTTAACGCTACCTCGCTAATGCGGGAAATGGCGAATAGTATGAAAGAAAGATAGAGTTGATACAGATGCTTTGTAGAAGATATTAAGAGTATATGGTGTGGGAGGCAAATTGCTGGAAGCAGTGAAAAGTTTATATCAAGGATGTAAGGAATGTGTACAAGTAGGAAGAGAGGAAAGTAATTGGTTCCCAGTAAATGTCGGTTTGCAGCAGGGGTGCGTGATGTCTCCATGGTTGTTTAATTTGTTTGTTATTGGGGTGGTTAGGGAGGTGAATGCAAGAGTTTGGAGAGAGGGGCAAGTATACAGTCTGTTGTGGATGAGATGATGGCTGATTCGGGCAAGAAACTGCAGAAGCTGGTGACTGAGTTTGGTAAAGTGTGCGACAGAAGAAAGCTGAAAGTAAATGTGAATAAGAGCAAGGTTATTAGGTACAGTTGGGTTGAGGGACAAGTTAATTGGGAGGTAAGTCTGAATGGAGAAAAACTGGAGGAAGTGAAGTGTTTTAGATTTCTGGGAGTGTATTAAACACTGGATGGAACCATGGAAACAGAAGTGTCACAAGATGGGGGAGGGAGCGAAGGTTTTGGGAGCGTTGAAAAATGTGTGGAAGGCGAGAACATTATATCGGAAAGCAAAAATAGGTATGTTTGAAGGAAAAGTAGTTCCAACAGTATTATATGGCTGTGAGGCATGGGCTATAGATAGGGTTGTGTGGAGGAGGGTGGATATGTTGGAAATGAGATGTTTGAGGACAATATGTGGTGTGAGGTTGTTTGAGCCACAACAGACTGCATACTTGCCCCTCTCTCCAAATCTCTTGCATTCACATCCTTAACCTCCCCATCCATAAACAAATTAAACAACCATGGAGATATCATGCTCCCCTGCCACAAACCGATTCACTGGGAACCAATCACTTTCTTCCTTCTCGTACACATGCCTTATATCCTCACTAAAAACTTTTCACTGCTTCTAGCAACTTACCTCCCACACCATATACTCTTAATACCTTCCACAGAGCATCTCTATCAACTCTATCATATGCCTTCTCCAGATCCATAAATGCTACATACAAATCCATTTGCTTTTATAAGTATTTCTTACGTACATTCTTCAAAGCAAACACCTGATCCACACATCCTCTACCACTTCTGAAACCACACTGCTCTTCGCCAATCTGATGATCTGTACATGCCTTCACCCTCTCAATCAATACCCTCCCATATAATTTACCAGGAATACTCAACAAACTTATACCTCTGCAATTTGAACACTCACCTTTATCCCTGTGCCTTTATACAATGGCACTATGCATGCATTCCACCAATCCTCAGGCACTTCACCATGAACCATACATATATTGAATATCCTCACCAACCAGTCAGCAACACAGTCACCCCCCTCTTTTAATAAGTTTCACTGCAACACCATCCAAACCTGCCACCTTGTCGGCTTTCATCTTCCACAAAGTTTTCACTACCTCTTCTCTGCCAAACCATTCTCCCTGACCCTCTCACTTCATACAGCACCTTGACCAAAACACCCTATATCTGCCACTCTATCATCCAACAAACCTTCAAAATACTCACTTAATCTCCTTCACCACTAATTCTTATTACCTCCCCATCAGCCCCCTTCACATTTGTTCTGTCTTATGCACTTTATTTACCTCCTTCCAAAACATCTTATTCTCCCTAAAATTTAACGATACTCTCTAACCCCAATTCTCATTTGCACTATTTCCCTGGAAAAATTGTCCAAATGACTCTCTCTTCTCTTTCATTAACAATTTTACTTCTTCATCCCACCACTCACTACCCATTCTAATCCACCCACCTCCCACCTTTCTCATGCCACAAGCATCTTTTGCGCAAGCCATCACTGCTTCCCTAAATACATCCTATTCCTCCCCCACTCCCCTTACGTCATTTGCTCTCACCTTTTTCCATTCTGTACTCAATCTCTCCTGGTACTTCCTCACACAAGTCTCCTTTCCAAACTCACTTCTTCTCACCACCCTCTTCACCCCAACATTTTTTCTTCTTTTCTGAAAACCTCTACAAATCTTCACCTTCGCCTCCACAAGATAATGATCAGACATCCCTCCAGTTCCCCCCGCTCATCACATTAACATCCAAAAGTCTCTCTTTCACTGCCTATCTATTAACACATAATCCAATAACACTTTTGGCCATCTCTCCTACTTACATACGTATATTTACGTATATCTTTTTAAACCAGGTATTCCCAATCACAGTCCTTTTTCAGCACACAAATCTACAAGCTATTCAGCATTTTCATTTACAACACTGAACACCCCATGTACACCAATTATTCCATCAACTGCCACATTACTCACATTCGCATTCAAAGCACCCTTCACTATAACCCAGTCTTGTGCATCATAGCTGCTAGCACACTCAATCAGCTGCTCCCAAAACACTTGCCTCTCATGGTCTTTCTTCTTATGACCAGGTGCATAGGCACCAATAATCACCCATTTCTCTCCATCCACTTTCAGCTTTACCCATATCAATCTAGAGTTTACTTTTTTACACTATCACATACTTCCACAACTGCTTCTCCTTCCTCTGCTCTTGTCCTCTAACGAACTCCTGACTTTACTCCCAAGACACTCCCAAACCACTCTTCCCCTTTACTCATTATTATTATTATACATAAACGCTGTTTCCAGTGTCAGTGAGGAAGCGCCAGGAAACAGACGAAGAATGGCCCATCTACTCATATACATACATATACATGCACATATACAGACATTACATACATACACATGTACAAGTATGAACTTGCTTGCCTTCATTCATTCCTATCGCTACCCCACCCCAAAGGAAAACACCACTGCTTCAATGAGGTAGCACCAGGAATGCAGATAAAATAGCCACATTCATTTACACTCAGTCTCCAACTATCATGTGTGATGCACTGAAACCACAGTCCCCTATCTATATGCAGGCCCCTACATACCTTTCCATGGTTTACCTCAGATACTTCACATACCCTCGTTCAGTCCATTGACATCATTCCAATTCACTCTATTCCTTGCACACCTTTCACCCTCCTGTATGTTCAGGCCCCAATCACTCAAAATCTTTTTCACTCCATCCCTTCACCTCCAGTTTGGTCTCCTGCTTGTTGTTATATATCCCTTGCTTGTTCACCATCTTCTAAATGGTTCTTAACATTAGTTTTACTTCAGATGATCTCTTTAATGGTGTGGAGCTTACCCTTGTTTTTTGGACATTTAAGCTTGTGATTTGGGAGCTTCAACCCACAGACCACAAAATATATGCACTAAGAATTTACTCCATATATATATATATATATATATATATTTTTTTTTCATACTATTCACCATTTCCCGCATTAGCGAGGTAGCGTTAAGAACAGAGGACTGGGCCTTTGAGGGAATATCATCACCTGGCCCCCTTCTCTGTTCCTTCTTTTTTTTTGGGGGGGGGGGGGGGGGGGATGAGAGGGGAGGATTTCCAGCCCCCTGCTCCCTTCCCTTTTAGTCGCCTTCTACGACACGCAGGGAATACGTGGGAAGTATTCTTTCTCCCCTATCCCCAGGGAATATATATATGTATATATATATATATATATATATATATATATAAAGATATTTGAAGGAGGCACAGAGATGAATACAACTGATATTATGTTCCCACCATAGCACAGTGTAGTTTGATCTGCACCTTATTCACAACTGATGTACGTACTCTCATGAACTTCAAGTTAAAAATGAAACTTTGCAACTTGGCAAGTCTGTTTCCTAACTGAGAGTACATTAAACTGAAATGCTGTTAGACATGGAAATGTTAAATGGGGTTTACCTGTACCTCTGACATACCAAGCCTGTACATCAAAAACAAATGTAATGCCAACATATTTCTGAAGAAAAAGTTCAAGTCATTTATGTTTGCTGTTTCTTTACTATCATTACCTTGCAAAATTTCCATTTACAAAGGGGTGAATCAGGAGCACAAAGGTATGCAACTTCTGTAGAATTTATATTTTGAAGAACTGATGTCCTCAGCAATGCAAGCTCGCACAGGGCTTGGGGGGGGGAGGCATGTGCTTGCAAGACGAATTCCTAAAATGTCATAATTGCAAAGAAGACTTCAGTACTAGCCTTACCTTTAAACTAACTCCTTTTCCAAAAGTGACATCTCCTGATACAGTTAAGTGATCCAACTCCAGCATGTCTGGGATTGAAGCAAATCGTCTCAGGAACTCCTAGAAAAAATTGATCATGTAAGCAAGCCTTTGAGTAAGGAACAAGTAAAGTGCATTTCCAAAATTCAAACCAAGGCCTTATCTGGGCAAGTCATCTGTCCTTGTTATCCAAAGGATCATACCATCTAGTCCAAAATTCTAAGATACAGTAATCTATTAATTTGTATAGAAAATCAAAAAGATTTCAAATGCATTATTTTCAAAGATGTTAATATATAAAACAGGATTAAAAAATGGAAATATGTTATAGTGCAGTCTTCTTTCTGTGTCTGAACAACAAGCACACCACAGGAGCTTTACCATTACACTAACCAGTAATAATGTAGTACAAACTCCATAAAACTAAGTGATTACTTATGCTTTAGCTACAAGCCAATGAGCAAAATTTTAAGTGATTATTATGCTTCAGCCACGAGCCAATGAAAATGAAATGACTTTGCCAAGAAGTCTGAAATAAATGTGGTACTAAAAAGCCTCATAAGGTCTTGCAAAACATGAATACAGAGTTGTCTTACCTATGACAAACTATTATCATAATCTATCCTAGAATCACCTTTTCACGGCATTTTGCAATTTTAATTTTCTGCTCACCACTCAACACCACACACTTTTGCTTCCTAATAAACGTGCTGATGTGCTGGCACATTTTTTTTTTTTAAGCAGACACTGAGTGGATGACTTATTTCTTCAGATCAAGTTCATTGCCAATGAAAACTTCTGAGAGACACAGTATGGGACTCCAACAAGATAAAGAAAAAAAAAAAAAAAGGCTGTGTAAGATCTAGTCAAGGATCTAAAAATCAGATAAACTTTTGAAGGAAATTAGTGGTTGTCAGATGTGAATGGATCATCAGAAAACTGGATCTGTGGAATTAGAAGAATGGATAAAATGAAAATGGGAGAAGGTTATACAGAGTAAAGATGTGATAAGAAGGCTACATGGATGAAAGTTCTTTAGAACAGAATAGTCATGAAGAATATTTGATAGATGACAGATGGGTCAAGAAATACACAACAGCCTAACGCAGAACAAAAGCAGTGAAGCGTAAGGATAATTAGACTAGAAGAGATGGATATGTTCAGTATGTCCTTGCCCCTGTCATCTCAGCTAACACAAAAAAAATGGAGTGAATTCATATGGGCATGTAATATTTCATGTGAATATGCTAGCTTTGCGGAAGATGAAAGCCGGCAAGGCAGCAGGTTTGGATGGTATTGCAGTGGAATTTATTAAAAAAGGGGGTGACTGTATTGTTGACTGGTTGGTAAGGTTATTTAATGTATGTATGACTCATGGTGAGGTGCCTGAGGATTGGCGGAATGCGTGCATAGTGCCATTGTACAAAGGCAAAGGGGATAAGAGTGAGTGCTCAAATTACAGAGGTATAAGTTTGTTGAGTATTCCTGGTAAATTATATGGGAGGGTATTGATTGAGAGGGTGAAGGCATGTACAGAGCATCAGATTGGGGAAGAGCAGTGTGGTTTCAGAAGTGGTAGAGGATGTGTGGATCAGGTGTTTGCTTTGAAGAATGTATGTGAGAAATACTTAGAAAAGCAAATGGATTTGTATGTAGCATTTATGGATCTGGAGAAGGCATATGATAGAGTTGATAGAGATGCTCTGTGGAAGGTATTAAGAATATATGGTGTGGGAGGCAAGTTGTTAGAAGCAGTGAAAAGTTTTTATCGAGGATGTAAGGCATGTGTACGTGTAGGAAGAGAGGAAAGTGATTGGTTCTCAGTGAATGTAGGTTTGCGGCAGGGGTGTGTCATGTCTCCATGGTTGTTTAATTTGTTTATGGATGGGGTTGTTAGGGAGGTAAATGCAAGAGTTTTCGAAAGAGGGGCAAGTATGAAGTCTGTTGGGGATGAGAGAGCTTGGGAAGTGAGTCAGTTTTTGTTCGCTGATGATACAGCGCTGGTGGCTGATTCAAGTGAGAAACTGCAGAAGCTGGTGACTGAGTTTGGTAAAGTGTGTGGAAGAAGAAAGTTAAGAGTAAATGTGAATAAGAGCAAGGTTATTAGGTACAGTAGGGTTGAGGGTCAAGTCAATTGGGAGGTGAGTTTGAATGGAGAAAAACTGGAGGAAGTGAAGTGTTTTAGATATCTGGGAGTGGATCTGGCAGCGGATGGAACCATGGAAGCGGAAGTGGATCATAGGGTGGGGGAGGGGGCGAAAATTCTGGGGGCCTTGAAGAATGTGTGGAAGTCGAGAACATTATCTCGGAAAGCAAAAATGGGTATGTTTGAAGGAATAGTGGTTCCAACAATGTTGTATGGTTGCAAGGCGTGGGCTATGGATAGAGTTGTGCGCAGGAGGATGGATGTGCTGGAAATGAGATGTTTGAGGACAATGTGTGGTGTGAGGTGGTTTGATCGAGTGAGTAACGTAAGGGTAAGAGAGATGTGTGGAAATAAAAAGAGCGTGGTTGAGAGAGCAGAAGAGGGTGTTTTGAAGTGGTTTGGGCACATGGAGAGAATGAGTGAGGAAAGATTGACCAAGAGGATATATGTGTCGGAGGTGGAGGGAACGAGGAGAAGAGGGAGACCAAATTGGAGGTGGAAAGATGGAGTGAAAAAGATTTTGTGTGATCGGGGCCTGAACATGCAGGAGGGTGAAAGGAGGGCAAGGAATAGAGTGAATTGGAGCGATGTGGTATACCGGGGTTGACGTGCTGTCAGTGGATTGAATCAAGGCATGTGAAGCGTCTGGGGTAAACCATGGAAAGCTGTGTAGGTATGTATATTTGCGTGTGTGGACGTATGTATATACATGTGTATGGGGGGGGGTTGGGCCATTTCTTTCGTCTGTTTCCTTGCGCTACCTCGCAAACGCAGGAGACAGCGACAAAATATAATAAAAAAAAAAAAAATATGCTAGAGAATGAGAGAGTATCACATGCAATGGAAGCATTTTGTGTATCGAGGTGGAATGTAAGGAGTCACTAGTCTCAACAATTTTATCAAGAGCAAAGTAAATTGAGAAGCACTTTTATACATATGGAAGTTTCACTTTAATGCACTGTGTATGGGTTGAAGATGTGTTTGAGCATTCAGAGTTTGCGGGTAATTGATC
Organism: Panulirus ornatus; assembly: GCF_036320965.1. Lineage (NCBI taxonomy): Eukaryota > Metazoa > Arthropoda > Malacostraca > Decapoda > Palinuridae > Panulirus > Panulirus ornatus. The sequence continues at coordinate 14,964,876 of NC_092231.1, read as the reverse complement.
CATTCTATTAACTTGGAATGAAGTAATGATGATAAATAATGAATAGATATAAAGATAGATGGTCCTTAATTCAAGAGGAAAATTAATCCCCTGCAAAGGATATTATATCTATGTACATTTTTCATATCCATTCAACTGCAGCTCAACCTCCATTCTTCATCAAGTAAATTACCACCTCCTATTCTATATACTCCACTCCCATATACCTATTCTTCTCTCTCATCCTCTCTAAATACTATTGTACCAATAGCCACATCTCTTACCTTCACCTCCTCAAGGTGAAAATACACCATACTCAGTACACCAATGTCATACAAAGGGTCATCATTATTATTTAAAATCACTGCAAATTTGCCAATTTTACAATACAAAAATTTCCAAATGCTTACCTTGACTCTGCCGAAGTGGTTAGGTCCTAACTTAACAAGAGGAGTGGTATCAAACATGCGTAATGGAGACATGACCAGTGTGCCTTGCTGAAGCCTGTACAGATTGCTCATCACAAGCAACAAGTCATCAGTCTTCTTCACAGGCAGGAAACGTGAGCGTGGAACATTAATGCCTGCAATAATGAAAATCAAAAAATACAATTTAGTGCCAAGTGTTTGCAAGCCTTTCATAAAATATCTAACCAACTTCCCAGTGGTGGACACTTGAATAACAACTTAAGCAAAAAGCTCTGTATATTTCAGCAATCATACTCTACAAATTCTAATTTACACTTTCTCTCTTGGTATAATATAGCTATAGATAGGGTTGTGTGGAGGAGGGTGGATGTGTTGAAAATGGGTGTGTGAGTAAGTAATGAAAGGGTAAGAGAGAGATGTGGTAATAAAAAGAGTGTGGTTGAGAGAGCAGAAGAGGATGTACTGAAATTGTTTGAGATGTGGTAATAAAAAGAGTGTGGTTGAGAGAGCAGAAGAGGATGTACTGAAATGGTTTGAGATGTGGTAATAAAAAGAGTGTGGATGAGAGAGCAGAAGAGGATATATGTGTCAAAGGTGAAGGGAAGGAGAAGTGGGAGACCAAATTGGAGGTGAAAGGATGGAATGAAAAAGATTTTGAGCGATCGGGTTCTGAACATACAGGAGGGTGAAAGTTGTGCAAGGAATAGAGTGAATTGGAATGATGTGGTATACCAGGGTCAACATGCTGTCAACGGATTGAACCAGGGCATGTGAAGCATCTGGGGTAAACCATGGAAAGTTTTGTAGGGTATGGGTGTGGAGGGAGCTGTGGTTCGGTGCATTACACATGACAGCTAGAGACCGAGTGTGAACAAATGTGGCCTTTGTTGTCTTTTCCTAACGCTACCTTGCATGCGCGAGGGGGGAAGGGGGGTGCCATTTCATGTGTGGCAGGGTGGCAACGGGAATGGACGAAGGCAGCTAGTATGAATATGTGCATGTGTATATATATGTATATGTCTGTGTATATATACGTTGAAATGTATAGGTATGTATATGTGCGTGTTTGGGCGTTTATGTATATACATGTGTATATGGGTGGGTTGGACCATTCTTTCATCTATTTCCTTGCAGTACCTCACTAAAGCAGGAGACAGCAACTAAGTATATTAATAATAATAATAATCGCTACCTCGCTGAGGCGGGAAATGGCGAATAGCATGAAAAAAAATAATAATAATAATAATACTTTCTTGGTATGAGATCCATTTCTCTATTACCCTTAAATGTTAATATTTAAGGGTAATAGAGAAATGTAAAGTTGGAGGAGTTGTTGAAAAATGGGAGGTAATTATGTAAGCAATGCTTATATGCAAGAAAGAAGTATGTGGTATGCAGGTGGGAAGTGGACACCTAAGAAAGGATTGCAAGTGGTAAGACGAGGAAGTAAAGTTGTTTGTAAAAGAGGAAAGAGAGGTGTATGAGCCTTACTTGCTGAGAGGTAGGGTGACTGAATAGGAGACATACAAGAGAAATCAGCTGGAGGTCAAAAGGATGGTGCTGAGGATGAAAGAGAAGGCAAATGAGAGATGGGGTAAGTGAATATCAGCAAAATTCAGGGAGAATAAAAAATGTTTTGGAAGGAGGTTATTAGTGTAATAAAACGACATCAAATGGAAGCATCAGTGAAGGGGGGAAAATAGAGAAAAGATAATGGGCCGAGATGAGGCACAGTATTTTGAAGGACACATCAATATGTTTGATGGTAGGGTGGTAGTTGTAGGGTGTTTTGGATGTGGAGATGTGCATAGTGAGAAAGTCATGGCAGGTGGTTTGGTACAAATAGAAGAGGTGGTGAAAGCCTTGTGTAAGATGAAGCATGGCAAAGTGGCTGAAGTGAAAGGGATTGCAGTTGAATCTCTTAAGAAAGGGGTGACTGTTTTTGAATGGTTAGTTAGGACTTTTCAGTGTATGCATGGATCATGGTGAGGTACCTGAAGATTGGCATAATGCTTGTATAATACATTATTAAGGCAAGTGGAACAAAATTAAATGTTCAAATTACTTAGGTATAAGCTTGTTAAGTGTACCTTGTTAGTTGTATGGGAGAGTGATGGCATGCACAGAGCATTAGACTAGAGAGGAACAGTGTGATTTCAGGCTTTGGCCAAAATGAGGCAAGAGAAGGTGTTTCTAAAAGTGGAGGCAGTGGTTCCAGCACCCACCTGACCTTGAAAACACTGTATTTAACTGGTCTAGCTTGTCATTGTATAATTCTGCTATTATGAGAAAATCTTAAGTGAATTATAGGGATTTTAACAAGAAAATGATCACAGTATAAATTGAAGCAATAAGTAATCAATTTTTTGTTGTAGATTAAACAAATGACAAATCATGCATACTGGAAACTCGCTTGACACTTGGCCTTATTCCTGCACATTTTGGTATGTTATATTGACCCAAATAAAAATTTTATACTATAAGAGTGATATTCATGGACATTATTTACTTTTGAATTGAGACAATGTTTATACAATGTGAAAAATGTAAGATCCACAGGGCTGTCAAGAAAACCTAACTGAGGCAGTGAAGAATTAATTTCTTACTATCTGTACTACATTCACTTATGAATATACCTTACTTACTAGCAATTCATCAATAAATTTGTTGACATTTATCATGCTAAGCTCCTGTTTAGAGTGCTGGTGGGTCTGTTCATTAATTGTTTGAGAACTACAAAGTCTATATCTAAAATGACTTGTGTATCCAGTCTTGATGTTTAATAATTATTAAATATTCAAGTAACAAAATTGTGTAGAGGCTAACTAAGGTTAAACTCCATCTATACTGTTACTACTAGAAGACTCCATCATAAACTGATGCAAAATAAATAAGAAGAATAAAGCAGTATCTTTGCTACTGTTTTAGAGAAAAAATTCATTAGTCATCACAGTATCCTCCACCTCAACTACTGACTGATCTGTTTAAGAAAACAAAATATGTTTGGATGATAAAAACAGAAAACTAATAAATTGGGTAGGATACATGGTGGATTGACATATATAATGATGGTAAAGGTAGTGCCACACTGTAACTGTTTTGCCATCAACAACCACTGGATAGTCACAATTTAGGTGACTATAGTACACCTGTCCGAATTTATAACTGAATTTTAATGTAACAATCAACATTTATGAATGTATATTATGTCAACACTACTCTAGAAGGACCTGGATAGATAGCTGATAGCCTGATCTGATATTAACTGACCATTTAACTTAAAATCTTTTAGTCATTCAAATACTCTGCTGCAGCCTTTCCTTTTTATTGTAATACACCTTAAGTTATGTATAATGATTTCAAACTTTATATATTTAAAGAAATGCATTCATATATACTGTTGTAAAATTAAATAAAAAATTAAGCTTTTTATACTTAAAAAAAATGCTTATTTAGCACATCTGAAAGCACCATTTTTTCTGACCACCATTCAGAAGTTATCTGAAACTCTGGTCTTCATGTTATAAGAATTCACTCTAAGCCTTCTATAGAAAAAAGACTACCTTTGTACAATAAAATTTTCAATCTATCATAACTTTTCAAAACACTTTGGTTTTAACATAATGTCTATCTCAAAAATGATTTAATACATACCCAAATAAGAAAGCAACAAACAAATGCCAGCTAATGGGAATTAAAGCTATTATTCTAATAAGTGCTCCTATATAAGAATCTTACCTACTGCACCATTGAAGGACTTGATGGCAGCACCAACAGCTTGCTCTAGCTGAATGATGTTAAGGCCAGTATCCAGCTGTTTATTGTTGATGATAACTTCCATGTCCATTATTCCTTCATCAAGTATCTGATTCATAGCTGCATACAAAACAAAAAGCATTAGCTCCTTTATTACAATTTTTATGGTGCTTTACCTAATTCCTAGACCTTAAAATACCTCAGGTACATAGAATCTTTCTCAAATATAATGCACCCTCTTGCTTCTTGCCTATATTCTCTTTTCATTTTGTCGAGGAAACTTTGGTCTTACCTTTTGTATTCAGTATGTGGTTAACTTTGTATCAATGTCCCCACATTTTCTTTTTATGGTCTATTCAATCTGTTTATGGAGGCAGTGGTGAGGGAGGTGAATACAACAGACTTATGGCAAGTGGCAGGTCTGTCACATACTTGGGGTTGGAGGGCTGGAGAGAGCATGGGAGGCGAGTCAATTGCTGTTTGCAGATGACACTGCTCTAAAGGTAGACTCAACAGAGAAACTCTAGAAGCTGGTGAAAAAGTCTAGAGTAGTGTGTAAAAGAAAAATGCTCATTGTGAATGTGAGCAAAAGTAAGGTAATGAGACAATGCATAGTGATGAAACAGGATGATTTAAAAGTAAGTCTGAATTGGGAGGATCTTGAAGAAATTGTGTGCTCTAGATAAATGGGAAAAACTTGGTAGCGGATGGGACCATGGTGGCTGAAATTGAGTTGCAGTGTGTGAGTGAGGATAAAGTCCTGGGTGCACAGAGGTGTGAGGGGAAAAAAGAGGCCAGTGTCTGTTACGGGAAAGGTATGCATATGTTCAGCAGTCATGAAAGTTTTCCCTGCGTGTCGTACAAGGCAACTCAAAGAGGAGGGAGTGGGGGGCTGGAAATCCTTCCCTATCTTTTTTTTTTTTTTTTTCTCTCTCCAAAAGGGAAGCAGAGATGGGGGCCAAGTGAGGATATTCCTTCAAATGCTCTGTCCTCTGTTCTTAGCGCTACCTCGATAATGCGGGAAATGGCAAAGAGTATAGCTGTGAGGCATGGGCTATAGATAGCATTGTGTGGAGGAGGGTGGATGTGTTGGAAATGATATGTTTGAGGACAGTATGTGGTGTGAGGTTGTTTGATCGAGTAAGTAAAGAAAGGGTAAGAGTGGTAATAAAAAGAGTGTGGTTGAGAGAGCAGAAGAGGGTGTGTTGAAATGATTTGGTCACATGGAGAGAAAGAGTGAGGAAAGATTGAAAAAAACGATATATGTATCAGAGGTATAGGGAACGAGGAGAAGCGGGAAACCAAACTGGAGGTGGAAGGATGGAGTGAAAAAGATTTTGAGTGATCAGAGCCTGAACATACAGGAGGGTGAAAGGTGTGCAAGGAATAGAGTGAATTGAAACGATGGGGTGTACAGGGTTGACGTGCTGTCAATGGATTGAACTAGGGCATGTGAAGTGTCTGGGGTAAACCATGGAAAGTTTTAAAGCTGATCAAGTATGAAAAATGTAAAAATATATTTGTTGAATGACTCAGCCTGCTTAAAGCTACATCCCAAAAGAAAATTAAAAGAAAATTCAACTTTAGTGAGGCTGTATCACTGAAAGCACAGGCTCCTCAAAGAACTTTTAACTCCAAAGGAGACTACATCACATCCCTGCTACTTGAAGTGGTGCAGCCTTGGGATGTGAGAGCCTTTAAAAAGGTTCTAGTTATACGGATAGATAGTTGCATATCTTGAGAGAAGGAAACCTGGGGAATAACTGTGCTGTCAGCAGCCGGGAACTAATGGGTTGATGAAATGTGAGTGGCGGTGTCTGACATGCCAAAGGTGGGCCTTAAATGAGCAAGTGGCCACTTTGTTTTTAAAAGGATAGCAATGGATTTGGAAAACAAGTATTCTCCACTAGAAACACAGATGGTTATAAGGCCCTAACCCCAATATTTCTAGAGAATATCTAAAACTCATGGAAAAATCCACAGAGGACAAAAACTAATCAGTTACAGACTCATTCAATACCAAACAAATGTTTAACTTGCTCAAATTCACATGATGACAAACACACTTTCCTTTAATATTCTTTTAAGTCTCAGCAGCCTGCCTCCCTTTCAAAACTTTGCTTCTATTCCAATCTTACAGAAATAACTACTCAAATGTAGAAACATTCACCACTTTAACAGCTTCTCTCCATCCTGCCATATTTCACGTTCAGATATCTAATTCTTCAACATGTCAACCCTACTTCAATTGCATTCATAATCAGTATTCTTATACACACTCAAATTTCTTAACAATTTATGCAACACTTTCCAGCAATCACTGCATCATCTGCAATTAGGAACATCCTTGAAGCCTGCAAGCATTTAAAGAACTGAAAGATTATACGAGATCAAACTTCATAATGTACATGTGAGTAAAATATTACAAAACACAAGTTAAACATTAAATGTAATTAATGAATGCTTACCATTGAGCTTTATCCACAAATTGTTGGTGTTGAAAATCTTGAATGTTTTTACAGACTTGAAATCATCCACATGCTCCTTAGGCACTTGGGCTATCTCAAGTAATCTTAGCTTTTCTTCATACTGAATCAGTGTACCACCCTAAGAAGACAGCCATAGTTAATCAACTGAGGTACTAACATTTTTTTTAAAGGAAATCATGCATATCACAGATAACCGTGTACATAGGAGAAAATCCAGAGGGAATCAACGTATACATAGCAGAAAGTCCAGGGGGAATCAAGAAAAGTAATAACTACATGGTACACCACTCATATGATGGTTTTGATGGTTTTCATGCTATGGCACTTATGTATTATGATAATTTATATCTCTACCCTCACGGGTTGCCTAAAATCTGCACATTAAAGAATTATGCAATTAGTTATGGAGAAAAATAAAAATAGCAGGGTGAAGGACACAGCAAATGGCATTGAAGTATCAGATCTTTTATGTACCTGAATATGGAAAGAAATGTAGAGACAATAGCCTGCAACCTTCTTTCTAGGAAAAAACTTACAAAACTGTCACTATCTCCACAACAAGTGCATTTACCATAAAATTTTCACCAGGCTCAATCTTCATTAATGAATTTATCAATCCTACTCATCATTGGATCACAGAAGATGCTTATTCACTTGACCATCGAATACTAATTGTAACTTCATGCATTTAAACAACTACTTCCCTCCAGCAAAAATATGGATATGAAAGATTTTTTTTTATGTGATTACCATTAGCATCAAGATTATCTATGTGGTGTTCCTAAGTCCACTTGCTTGATGCTATGCTGCGAGTGAAAAGTCGCCTATGTTTGGCAAGGCTGCATCATTGGGAGTACAGTCGCTGTTAAAGACCTTCTTACTACAAAGGAGTATATATTTCCCCACTACTGGAAGTAGTGCTGCCTGGGCTGCAGGAGTCTTTAGAATGAGGTCCTAGGGTAATTATAAATAAAAAAGATCATCTATGATGGCTTATATTTCATACAGCATATTAGGGATTTTTTTTTTTTTTTTTTTTTTATACTTTGTCGCTGTCTCCCGCGTTTGCGAGGTAGTGCAAGGAAACAGACGAAAGAAAAGGCCCAACCCCCCCCCCCATACACATGTATATACATACGTCCACACACGCAAATATACATACCTACACAGCTTTCCATGGTTTACCCCAGACGCTTCACATGCCTTGATTCAATCCACTGACAGCACGTCAACCCCGGTATACCACATCACTCCAATTCACTCTATTCCTTGCCCTCCTTTCACCCTCCTGCATGTTCAGGCCCCGATCACACAAAATCTTTTTCACTCCATCTTTCCACCTCCAATTTGGTCTCCCTCTTCTCCTTGCTCCCTCCACCTCCGACACATATATCCTCTTGGTCAATCTTTCCTCACTCATCCTCTCCATGTGCCCAAACCACTTCAAAACACCCTCTTCTGCTCTCTCAACCACGCTCTTTTTATTTCCACACATCTCTCTTACCCTTACGTTACTCACTCGATCAAACCACCTCACACCACACATTGTCCTCAAACATCTCATTTCCAGCACATCCATCCTCCTGCGCACAACTCTATCCATAGCCCACGCCTCGCAACCATACAACATTGTTGGAACCACTATTCCTTCAAACATACCCATTTTTGCTTTCCGAGATAATGTTCTCGACTTCCACACATTCTTCAAGGCCCCCAGAATTTTCGCCCCCTCCCCCACCCTATGATCCACTTCCGCTTCCATGGTTCCATCCGCTGCCAGATCCACTCCCAGATATCTAAAACACTTCACTTCCTCCAGTTTTTCTCCATTCAAACTCACCTCCCAATTGACTTGACCCTCAACCCTACTGTACCTAATAACCTTGCTCTTATTCACATTTACTCTTAACTTTCTTCTTCCACACACTTTACCAAACTCAGTCACCAGCTTCTGCAGTTTCTCACATGAATCAGCCACCAGCGCTGTATCATCAGCGAACAACAACTGACTCACTTCCCAAGCTCTCTCATCCCCAACAGACTTCATACAGTAATAACTTTTTTTATATCAATCTTAATTTTTTTTTTTTCTTTGCTTTTTCACAATAACTATAAACATGATTCAAACTGATTTCATGTGTTTGATTTGATTTACTCAATGTTGCAAAAATCATTAAAGTTCTTGCACTGAAAATAACCCACCCAATATCTTCTGCAAGTAGGTCTACATGAATTTAACATTTTTTTTAAATACTTTACACATATAACTTATAAATATACACATTATATTATTATACTTAATTCCTGTTTCCTGCATCAGAGGTAGCACAAGAAAACAGATGAAGAATGGCCCAACCACTCATATACACATATGTATACATAAACGCCCATGAAAGCACATATACATTTCAACGTATACATACATAGACATATACATATATACACGTACATATTCATATTTGCTAGTGCCATCCATTCCCGTCGCCACCCCACCACACAGGAAAATAGAACCCCCCATCCCTTCCAGCAAGGTAGTACCAGGAAAAGACAATTCATATACATATTAATTGTTTGTGCATGCCGAGGTCAGCCATATCTCAAAAAGGTATTCGTGGTAAATACTCTCAAGTTAAACTCATTAATCTAACTAAATAAAAATCACTCAGCCCTGCATGACTAAAATCTGGTGCCGAAGTGGGGACTTAGACTGATGATGAATAACTGTGAGATCTAGAAAACTTATAGCGTTAGGATTAATAGTTTCTATACATGTGGCTAAATTACTCTAGAGGCTAATTAATTAATACTGTGATTCAGTGAACACTGAATTTTCTATTATAGCACCTTGATAAGTAGAGCATGCGAAATCAATGTACTTCACTGACACGGATGGGAAATCATTAAAGGCTTGATATTCCAGTACTGTGCAATTGCACATTGGATGACAAGCAGGTGAGTCACAGTTTAAGATGAAGTAGATGTACAGTTTGTAAAGGATACTTTGGCATTCTTTCTTGTCCATATCAGGCACCACTAAGTGATCTGACAACCTTTATTGATTATGGCTTTTGTGTTAATGTTTGTGGTCTAGGGGTCAAATGTCATATGTGATACCCTGAAAAGCTACAATTGAATGGGTGGGAGCTTTAATTTTTTTTTATACAAAATGACTACTGAGGAAATGTGAAACCACCAGGCAGTTACTTTAAGACATATATTAATTCAAAAAAATGATACCAAGCCTATTAAATAATGTGATGACTGATGTATATTTTTTCAGTGCAGTCTCACCTTTTAACTAAAAGAATTCCAACTGAATTCTGCATTCATAATCAACACGAAAACCATTACTGAAGTCTTTAAAAAGTGACTAACTTCTTACCTTAACATCAGCCCTGGTTTTGTTGGTAACTTCCATTAAGAATTCACAGGTGCTACCATTAGCTCCACCCAAGAGGAAGTTTAGAATGTCAAGATCAACAGTAGCACCCAAGTTGTCAATGTTGCTGATAAACACATATTCCTTACCCTACAAAACAAATGTTTGTAATCAATATGAGATAATCACATACCAAAAGAATCTAGATGTCAATTATAAGCTTAAAGCACAAACATCATTTTATACAATTATTTCCAAAAGCTTTCTAATTCTGATATATGTTGACATATTCAAACAAAGGTTATTATAAAATCACAACACATACTTTTTTATCATTACTACCTCCCTTCCTCATTCTGTTTAGTTGCCTAGATCACTAAATGTCCTGGGTGTCATTATTCTTTTGAATATAAATAAGTGAAAAAGATTTTAAGCAAATGAGGCCTGATCATGCAGAAAGGTGAAAGGCAAGCATAGAATATAGAGAATTGGAATGATGTGGTGTATTGGGATCAACATCCCATCAATGGCCTGAACCAGAGCATGTGAAACGACAAGGGGCCTGGATGTGGACAGGGAGCTCTAGTTGTGGCGCATTACACTTGAAAGATTGTGTATGGGAGGACGAGATGTGGCCTTTCTTCATCTGTTTCCTGGCACTACCTCACTGATGCAGGGAGTGGCAAGGCTGTTTCCTGTGGGGTGGTGCCAGGAATGGATGACGGCGAGGAAGTATGAATATGTACACGTGTATATATGTATATATATGTGTATGTATATGTATATATACATAGCAAGAGGTCACAGTGATGTGTGTGATCTCGTATGTGCATAAAACCACTAGGAAAATGAAACATGATGAGTTTCTAAGTGCACTTTCGTATAATGATCACATCGTCAGGGAATATACAAGATAGATGTAAAACAGTCAGTTGATATACAAGGAAGAGACCTAGCTAAGATGTCATTGGTAAACAAGCATTACCAGATGGGGGTGTTCAGGCCTGACATCACAAAAATTTTATGATGGGTAATGTGACAGTTGAAAAAATAATAACAGGCCATGGGGTATTATCGAAATGGTTAAAAGCTTGTGAAGCTGTGTGCTGAAAAAGGACCATTAACTGGGAATACCTGATTTAAAAAGAGACATACACAAGTATATGTATGTCTTCAGGCATTATTGACTTATATATTAATTTTTAGGCACTTAAAAGAGAGACTTTTGGTTGTACATGTGCTGAAAGGGGCAGCTGGTGGGATGTCTGATCACTATCTTGTGGAGGCTAAGGTGAAGATTTGAAAGGGTTTTCAAAAAAGAGGAAACAATGTTGGTGATAAGAGAGTGGTAAAAGGGCTTGGAAAAGAGAAGTGTAAAAAAATACCACGAGAGATTGAGTGTAGAATGGCAAAAGGTGAGAGTAAATGAAGCAAGGGGTGTGGATGAGGAATAGGAGGTATTTAGGGAAGCAGTAATAGCATGTGCAAGAGATGCATGTAACATACAAAAGGTGGGAGGTGGGCAGATCAGAAAGGGAAGTGAGCGATGGGATGAAGAAGTAAAGTTGTTTGTGGAAGAGAAAACAGAGGCATCTGGGCAGTATTTATTAAGAAAGAGGCAAATGATTGGGAGATGTATAAGAGAAGGTGGCAGGAGGTAAAGGGTGCAGGTGTTGTAAATGAGGGGAAATGAGAGTTTACATGAGAAAGACATTCAACAAGAAACCCATGAATGGGATGTCTGGTAAAAGAAAAAAGGGAGTTTAACTTGACAAGAAAATGTGATTCCACACAGCAGTTTTTATGCTGTCACCGATCCCCTGTGGCCGCACACTGGCCTGCTACTATCCCCATTACCGTTGTCATTTATACAGTTTATTTCTGGTGTATTCTTGAAGGCATTTATAGTCTTGGCATTCACTATGTCTGACAGTAACTTGTTCCAGAGATCAACACACCTATAGGAAAAGAAGCTTTTCCTACATCCATACTACACCTTTAAGCTTTGAGTTTTAATGTTTGTTCTGGTAACCGTATTTTTTAAAGATGTCTGTGATCTACTTCATCGAACTTGTTCAGAATTTGAACACTTGGATTAAGTTACTGCTAAATCTACGTTTTTTAAGGGAGAAGAGAGCCAATCATTTTAGCCTCTCTTTGTATGCCAGATTTCCAAGGGATGGGATCAATTTTGTTGTACATCTTTATACTTGCTCTAATCTTTCCTCATCTTTTTACAGTTTGGGGGACCAAAACTAGATTGCATATTCAAGGTGTGGTCTTACTAGAGCATTATAAAGGGTGAGAATTGCTTCTGGTGTCTTGTAATCTATGGTCCTGGCCATGAAACCTAACATTTGGTTGCCTTTTTTACTTGTTGATTGACACCGTTATTCAGATTGTTGCTAATGACAACTCCAAGGGCCTTTTCCTCATTTAATTTAGTTAGAGAGTTTCCAGGGATGAAGTCTGTTGGGGATGAGAGAGCTTGGGAAGTGAGTCAGTTGTTGTTCGCTGATGATACAGCGCTGGTGGCTGATTCATGTGAGAAACTGCAGAAGCTGGTGACTGAGTTTGGTAAAGTGTGTGAAAGAAGAAAGTTAAGAGTAAATGTGAATAAGAGCAAGGTTATTAGGTACAGTAGGGTTGAGGGTCAAGTCAATTGGGAGGTGAGTTTGAATGGAGAAAAACTGGAGGAAGTGAAGTGTTTTAGATATCTGGGAGTGGATCTGGCAGCGGATGGAACCATGGAAGCGGAAATGGATCATAGGGTGGGGGAGGGGGCGAAAATTCTGGGAGCCTTGAAGAATGTGTGGAAGTCGAGAACATTATCTCGGAAAGCAAAAATGGGTATGTTTGAAGGAATAGTGGTTCCAACAATGTTGTATGGTTGCGAGGCGTGGACTATGGATAGAGTTGTGCGCAGGAGGATGGATGTGCTGGAAATGAGATGTTTGAGGACAATGTGTGGTGTGAGGTGGTTTGATCGAGTAAGTAACGTAAGGGTATGAGAGATGTGTGGAAATAAAAAGAGCATGGTTGAGAGAGCAGAAGAGGGTGTTTTGAAATGGTTTGGGCACATGGAGAGAATGAGTGAGGAAAGATTGACCAAGAGGATATATATGTCGGAGGTGGAGGGAACGAGGAGAAGAGGGAGACCAAATTGGAGGTGGAAAGATGGAGTGAAAAAGATTTTGTGTGATCGGGGCCTGAACATGCAGGAGGGTGAAAGGAGGGCAAGGAATAGAGTGAATTGGAGCGATGTGGTATACTGGGGTTGACGTGATGTCAGTGGATTGAATCGGGGCATGTGAAGCGTCTGGGGTAAACCATGGAAAGCTGTGTAGGTATGTATATTTTGCGTGTGTGGACGTATGTATATACATGTGTATGGGGGTGGGTTGGGCCATTTCTTTCGTCTGTTTCCTTGCGCTACCTCGCAAACGCGGGAGACAGAAAAAAAAAAAAAAAAAGAGTTTCCAAATAATTTGTAGTTGTAATGTATATTCTTGTCTCCAAAGAGCATAGCTTTACACTTGTCTACATTAAACTTCATTGCCATCTGTTTGACCACCCTGCTACTAAGTTCAGATCTCTTAGAGTCATTTCACAGTCCAGCCTGTTTACAGCTCTACCTCCTAGTTTAGTATCAAATTTGTATATCTTCGATATGAAACCGAATTCTAGGTCATTAATGTCTATTACGAAAAGAACTGGGCCTCAGACCGACCCCTGTAGCACACCACTCATTATGTCTGGCCAATCTGAGGCTTCACTGTATAATACTACATGCTGCTTTCTTCTGTTAAGCCAGTTTCTAATTCATATGCTTTGAGTTTATGCAAAAGTCTCTTGTGAGGTACCTTATGGAAAGCCTTTTAGAAATTTAAATATACTACATCAGATGGTACTATTTTGTCCCATTTCTGATAAATAACATTAAAAACTCCAGCAAATTCATCATGCAGGATCTTCTATTGCAGTAACCATGTAGGTTATCCAATATGATTTTGTGATCTAGAAACATGACAGTTTTGTCTTCTATTATTTTTTCCATCGTTTTACCTAACACTGACGTGAGGCTAATTGGGCAGTAGTTCAAGGCACACTGTCTCTTTTATTATTTTAGGAGTATTTATTATTTTATTTATTATTCTTTGTCGCTGTCACCCACGTCCACGAGGTAGCGCAAGGAAACAGACGAAAGAATGGCCCAACCCACCCACATACACATGTATGTACATGCACGTCCAACTATGCACATATACATACCTATACATTTCAACGTATACATATATATACATACACAGACGTATACATATATGCACATGGGCATAATTCATACTTCCTGCCTTTATTCATTCCTGTCGCCACCCCGCCACACATGGAATGACAACCCCCTCCCCCCACATGCGCGCGAGGTAGCACTAGGAAAAGACAACAAAGGCCATATTCGTTCACACTCAGTCTCTAGCTGTCATGTATAATGTACCAAAACCACAGCTCCCTTTCCACATCCAGGCCCCACAGGACTTTCCATGGTTTACCCCAGACGCTTCTCATGCCCTGGTTCAATCCATTGACAGCACGTCGACCCCAGTACACCACATCATTCCAATTCACTCTATTCCTTGCACGCCTTTCACCCTCCTCCATGTTCAGGCCCCGATCGCTCAAAATCTTTTTCACTCCATCTTTCCACCTCCAATTTGGTCTCCCACTTCTCCCAGTTCCCTCCACCTCTGACACATATATCCTCTTTGTCAATCTTTCCTCACTCATTCTCTCCATGTGACCATACCATTTCAAAGCACCCTCTTCTGCTCTCTCAACCACACTCTTTTTATTACCACACATCTCTCTTACCCTTTCATTACTTACTCAATCAAACCCCCTCACACCAAATATTGTCCTCAAATATCTCATTTCCAATACATCCACCCTCCTCTGCACAACTCTGTCTATAGCCTACTCCTCGCAACCATATAACATTGTTGAAACCATTATTCCTTCAAACATACCCATTTTTGCTTTCTGAGATAATGTTTTTGCCTTCCACACATTTTTCAATGCTCCTAGAACATTTGCCCCCTCCCCCACCCTGTGACTCACTTCCTCTTCCATGGTTCCATCCGCTGCCAAATCCACTCCCAGATATCTAAAACATTTCACTTCCTCCAGTTTTTCTTCATTCAAACTTACCTCCCAATTGACTTATCCATCAACCCTACTGTACCTAATAACCTTGCTCTTATTCACATTTACTCTCACCTTTCTTCTTTCACACACTTTACCAAACTCAGTCACCAGCTTCTGAAGTTTCTCACCCGAATCAGCCACCAGCACTGTATCATCAGTGAACAACAACTGACTCACTTCCCAAGCTCTCTCATCCACAACAGATTGCATACTAGCCCCTCTCTCCAAAACTCTTGCATTCACCTCCCTAACGACTCCATCCATAAACAAATTAAACAACCATGGAGACATCACACACCCCTGCCGCAAACCAACATTCACTGAGAACCAATCACTTTCCTCTCTTCCCACTCGCACACGTCTTACATCCCTGATAAAAACCTTTCACTGCTTCTAACAACTTGCCTCCCACACCATATATTCTCAATACCTTCCACAGAGCATCTCTATCAACTCTTATCATATGCCTTCTCCAGATCCATAAATGCTACATACAAATCCATTTGCTTTTCTAAGTATTTTTCACATACACTCTTCAAAGCAAACACCTGATCCACACATCCTCTACCACTTCTGAAACCACACAGCTCTTCCCCAATCTGATGCTCTGTACGTGCCTTCACCCTCTCAATCAATACCCTCCCATATAATTTTTCAGGAATACTAAACAAACTTATACCTCTGTAATTTGATTACTCACCTTTATCCCCTTTGCCTTTGTACAATGGCACTATGCATGCATTCTGCCAATCCTCAAGCACCTCACCATGAGTCATACATACATTAAATATCCTTACCAACCAGTCAACAACACAGTCACCCCCCTTTTTTTTTATGAATTCCACTGCAATACCATCCAAACCCTGCTCCCTTGCCGGCTTTCATCTTCCACAAAGCTTTAGGAGTAACATCTGCTAATTTCCAATTAGTTGGCACCTGACCATCCAATAGGGACTTGTTTAATATTTTTGTTATGGGTATATCACCTGTCTCCTGACTCCTTTTAAAATTCTTGGATTTAAGTTATCTGGGCTGTTTGATTTGTTAGGATTTGATTAGTCCAGGTATTTACTGTTTGATTTGTTAGGATTTAATTAGTCCAGGTATTTATGTACTTCAGAGCTCTTTATTTCTCTGACCAACTCTTCATTAGATCCTTGAAACATTTTCATTGGTTGTGGTATCTGAGATGTTTCTTCAATTGTGAATACAGAGTTAAAGGAATAATATAATATGGTAGCAATTTCCTTGTTGTCAATAGTTAGTGTGTCATCTTCATTTTGAAATGGTCCAATTCCTTCTTTAACTGTCTTCCCTTGTCTTATATATTTGAAGAATTCCTTAGTATCATTCTTAACTTTCAAGGAGATTCTTTTCTCTTCCTCATGTTTACTCTGTCTTATGACCTTCTTACATCCTCTTTGGATTTTGATTAATTTCCTGGCAATTTTCGTAGGTTCCCATTGATTTAAATTTCTTATATGTTTTCTTCTTTTGACAAATTAGTTCTTCTATTCTCCTCTTCATCCCTGGTGGTTTTGAAATATTGCAAGTTCTCTTCATCATTCATGGAATATGTTTATTCAACTGCGAATAGTGTTTTTTTTAATTATTCCACATTTCCTCTACTATGTGAACGTCAAGAAGTTTTGTCCAATTGATACTGCGAATTTTGTGTACAATGTTTTCAAAATTTGCTCACCTGTAATCTTTGATCAAGAGTTTGTTGTCATTCATTTCACAATTTAAAACTGTCCCTAATTAAATCAAACTGTGATCACTGTTTGACAAACTTTCGCCTACTTCACAAGAGGTGGTGAAGCTTGTGTCACTGGTGAGATCAAGATCAAGAATATTCTTACCTCTAGTTGGTTTTTTAATTAACTGTTCTAGAAAAGCATCTTCAATCAGTTCCATTAGTCTCATTCCCTCTCGGTCACAAGTTAACTTGTTCCAGTGTGTTTGAACTCCTGAAGTCAACTACTATTATAACCTCTTTACTGTTTACTATAGTTCTGATTTCATTGTGTAGTAACTTATTGTCAATTTTTTGCTTAGGAGGTCTATAAATAATGCCAAGAAGTAGTTTACTTTAGAACTTGTCAGTTATGTTAGTATAAAAAGTCGTAACTGTGTATGTCTAGTACTTAGATTGTTACCAACGTAGATCAAAGCTCCACCACCTACACTGTGTTTAAAGTACTGTGATGAAAATATACAAGTTTATGTGACTTTCAAAAATATTAACCAGGTGACAGGTCAAAGGTGCAAATGTTGAAAATAAGGGCAAATGAGAGTTTACATAAGAAAGACATTCAACAGGAAACCCATGAATGGGTTGTCTGGTAAAAGAAAAAAGGAGTTTAACTTGACAAGAAAATGCAATTCCACACAGCTGTTTTTTACACTATCGCTGACTCCCCGCTGCAGCACATTAGCCTTCTACTGTCCCCATTACCGCTGTCATTTATATAGTTTATTTCTGGTGTTTTTCTCGGAGTATACCTGTATTTATAAAAATTTTGAAGTCATTTATAGTCTTGGCATTCACTACGTCTGACAGTAGTATACCTGTATTTATAAAAGTTTTGAAGGCATTTATAGTCTTGGCATTCACTACGTCTGACAGTAACTTGTTCCAGTGGTCAACACACCTATAGGAAAAGAAGCTTTTTCCCACATCCGTACTACATCTTTTAGCTTCTGAGTTTTATTCCTATTGTTCTGGTAACTGTATTTTCTTGTATTTTGAAAAGATGTCTGTGATCTACTTTATCAAACTTGTTCAGAATTTTGAACACTTGGATTAACTCACCACAAAGTCTACATTTTTTAAGGGAGAAGAGATCCAATTATTTTAGCCTCTCTTCATATTGCAGATTTCCAAGGGACAGGATCAATTTTGTTGTACGTCTTTATACTTGCTTTAATCTTTCCCAATCTTTTTTACAGTTTTGCAGACAAAAACTGGATTGCATATTCAACGTGTGGTCTTACTAGAGAATTATAATGTGTGAGCATTGTTTTGGTGTCTTGTAATCTATGTTCCAGGCCATGAAACCTAACATTTGGTTGCTTTTTTTAGTTGCTGCTTGACACTGTTTAGTGTACTTGTTGCTAAAGACAACTCCAAGGACCTTTTCTTCATTTAATTTAGTTAGAGAGTTTCAGAATAGTTTGTAGTCATAACATATATTCTTGTCTCCAAAGAGCATAGCTTTACACTTGTCTATATTAAACTTCATTTGCCATCTGTCTGACCACTCTGCTAGTAAGTTAAAATCTCTTAGAATCATTTCAGAGTCCAGTCTGTTCATATCTCTATCTCCTAGTTTAGTATAAAAAAATTTGTAGACCTTTGACATGAGACCAAATTCTAGGTCATTAATGTATATAATGAAAAGATTGGGCCTCAGACTGACCCCTATAGCACACCACTCATTATGTTTAGCCAATCTGAGGCTTCACTGTTTAATACTATATGCTGCTTTCTTCCGTTAAGCCAGTTTCTGATTCATATCCTTTGAGTTTATGCAAAAGTATCTTGTGAGGTACTTTATTGAAAGTCTTTTAGAAATTTAAATATACTACATCAGATGGAACTTTTTTGTCCCATTTCTGATAAATATTATTAAGAATTCAAGCAAATTTATCAGGCAGGATCTTCTATTGCGGTAACCGTTTTGGTTATCCAATATGATTTTGTGATCTAGAAACATGACAGTTTTGTCTCGTATTATTTTTTCCATCATTTTACCTAACACTGACATAAGGCTAATTGGGCAGTAGTTCAAGGCATACTTTTTTCTCTCCTTTTTAATATATTGGAGTAACATTTGCTAATTTCCAATCAGCTGGCACCTGACCATCCAATGGAGATTTGTTTAATGTTTTTGTTATGGGGTATATCACCTGTCTCCTGATCCCTTTTAAAAATCTTGGATTTAATTTACCTGGGCCATTAGATTTGTTAGGATTTAATTTTAATTAGTCCAGGTTTTTAAGTACTTCATAGCTCTTTATTTCTCCAACCTTCAATTCTTCTTTATCATATCCTTGAAACATTTTCATTGGTTGTGGGCTTTGAGATGTTTCTTCAATTGTGAATACAGAGTTAAAAGAGTAATTTAGTATGGTAGCAATTACCTTGTCATCAATAGTTAGTGTGTCATCTTCATTTTGTAATGGTCCAATTTGTTATTTTACTATCTTCCCTTGTCTTATATATATGAAGAATTCCTTAGTATTATTCTTAACTTTAAAGGAAATTCTTTTTTCTTCCTTGTGTTTCCTCTGTCTTGTGACCTTCTTACACTTTCTTTGGATTTTGATTAATTCCTGGCAAATTCATCAGTTCCCATTGATTTGAATTTCTTATATGTTTTCTTCTTTTGGCAAATTAGTCCTTCTGTTCTCCTCCTCATCTCTGATGGTTTTGAAATACTGCAAGTTCTCTTCATCATTCATGGAATATGTTTTTTGAATTATTCCACATTTCCTCTACTATGTGAACGTCAAGTAGTTCTGTCCAAATGATACTGTAATCTTTGATTAAGAGTTTGTTATCATTTATTTCATAATTTAAGTTTGTCTCTAATCTAATCAAACTGTGATTGCTGTTTGACAAACTCTTGCCTACTTCACAAGAGTTGATTAAGTTTGTCAATGGTGAGGACAAGATCAAGAATGTTTTTACCTCTAGTTGGTTTTTTAATCAACTGTTCCAGAAAAACGTGTTTAATCAGTTCCATTAGTCTCATTCCTTCTCGGTCACCATTTAACTTGTTCCAGTTTGTACAGACTGTTGAAGTCAACTACTATCATAACCTCTTTACTGTTTACTATAGTTCTGATTTCATTGTATAGCATCTTATTGTCATCTTTTTGCTTAGGAGGTCTGTAAATAATGCTGAGACGTAGTTTGTTTTAGAACTTGTCGGTTATGTCAACATAAAGAGAATCGTGTGTGTGTTTACTTTGCTTATCTTAATAGCTCTTAGATTGTTACCAGCATAGATCAAAGCTCCACCACCTGTCTTCTGATGAAAATATGAAAGCTTATGTGACTTTCAAAAATATTAACAGTTTGTTAAGTTTTCTGCCCTATCTTTACTGTCACTGGATAGTATTCATTTACTATGAAGAAAAGTCTTAAAAGAGCATTCTTTTTTAAAGACAATATGAAACATGATTTGTGTATACCACCACAACTTTAGCATTCATATTTTTCAGAAAGTCAAGCCTTTACGATAATTAGTGCATTGCATACCTGTTCAAGAAATTCTTGTAAAAGCCCTGAGTTTTTGAAGGACTGGTAGAAGTCACCGTGACCTGGAGGGTACCATCTGCAAAATATATCAAAATTGTTTCTTCAGTCCTTCAAAAATATCTGTAAATATGTAATGTTAAAACATATTAGATAAAAATGTGGCAGTTTATACACTGAAGTGTTGCACCAAGAAGAAAATGCCCCACAAATTTTGTAACAAGTAGACTATCATATTGCTTTATTGTACATTTCCACACTGTTATCCAAATCGACACAATCGATCACCTGCAGTTTCCATGACCTATATTTCCACACCCTTGTATTTATTATGCATTTCTTCCTCTTGAAATTCTTTTCAGTTACATTTTCTTAGTAGCCTCCCTCCATCTCTTACAACTTCCCCTCTGCTATTATCTCTCCTCATCATGAACACTCCAGTTCTTAGTCCCATAATCTAAAGATGCTTTCAACATTATCAACAAAATAACCTCCACCTAAGATAGCATCTAATTTTGTCTGGATTCATCTCAGAATATTTCATATCCAGTATACTGAGGTTAATAGGTTAGCTGAATTAAGTTACTCATTCAAGTAAAAACACAAATGAGAAGATTAAAAGTTCCTATGCGTGTTGCATGTTCTTACATGGGACTTTTGAATTGCTTGAATTGTTTTTAGCAAAAAAAAAGTTGATAGGAGAGAGATTGTTATAACAAAATACTAAAGAGAAGACTGCTAATTAAGTTATGAATTACAAGGTAACCTAGACTGAAGGCCATGATTAAAAGAATTAATCTATATTTCATTGTATAAGAAACTTACTCGATAAGAAAAATTCAACATTCATGAAAATTCATTTTTTACTCCTAAAACTGCAAAAACAAGGAAATTTACTAACCATGGCACTTACATTTAGGTATGGAAGCTAATCCATTCTAAAAGAGCTGATAACCCACTTCATGATAGATTTTAATTTTCAGTATCTACATGACTGTAAACTCTAAGTTTCTGGAGAAGCAGTCAAGTTCCACAAATGACAGGAACCAGGTAAAGGATTAGCATGTGCATTCCTATGGGCTTCAGTTACAGTGTCTAATTCCTAGTTGGTGAACAGTGAAGATATGCATATAATAAGCAAGGTACAAGATGCACATATACTATTCTATTACCTGGAGAATTCAGTTCAAGTTTCCAAATATCCGTAATGAAATATGCACAATGACAACATATGTACAGAGGCAAAGCATGCCCATATGTACATGTGAGCTTCTTTCACAAAAATTAATGTTTCTGACCACTGATACATATATGGAAAAGATTAATTTTGACCACTGAAAGAAAACTGGCTGAATGTAAACCAGTGAAAGGCAGATTGACTGAACAATAGTTATATAGCTCATGTACCACGTTATTAGCTTCTACTGGGGGCACGGGAAACTAATTCAATAAGCTCCATACAATTTACTCACGCTTCAAGATCAGCATCTTTCCCAGCAGTCTTTGCTATTGGCATCAAAGATTCTTTGTTGATACGGGGGTACTGTGACTGGTTAAAGGTGTGGGTTTTGACCTGTAATAAAATTATACAGTATGCTGTACAATCACCCAACACTTGAAAAGCCATTTTTCATAAGTAAATGATAAGCATGTTTTTCTCAACACATCTGCCCCTAATTACATATATACATTCATTTTTCATACAAGAGATGAATAACTGGATAGAAAAACCCAATAGTAAAAAAAATAAAATAACCCGGCCATACCTGGAATCCATGGTACTTGCGGATGACCTTCTGTGTATCCTCATCAGTGTTGAAGGAGTTCATTAACACAAGTGGAGCTTTACAGCCATATGTTTTATTTAGGTGCTGTAAGAAACAGATATACTATTTAGAACTGGGTATGTTGAGAGTTCTGTACAAATATGGAGCATCTACTAGCATTATTTATCTTGGTGATTATCTTATTTCTGTAATTTTATAAATTCAAAATCACTAACCTGAGACCCCACAAATTCAAATACTGTTTAAAACACAAATTTAACACAACTGCCAGTTACTTGGGGTAAATAAAATCCCTGAAACCTTATAGATCTCTCACACATAACCTCAGCTTACCATGAAAACCTGTTCACTCTACCAAGCAAGAAATAAAAAATGTAGGTTTTGGAGTTTCAAAAGACTCTCCTCTATATGGTGCTGTCCCTTCTAATCCTGTATCTTTCTTGTGAAGAATACCAAGTTTCACCATCCTTCAAAATCCTTACATGATAACATTCTCTCCTTCCACACATTCTTCATTGCTTCCAGAACTGCCCCCTCCCCCATCCTGTGACTCACTTCTGCTTCCATGGTTCTATCCACTGCTAAGTTCACTCCCTGATATCTAAAACACTTCACTTCCTCCAATTTTTCTCCATTCAAACTTACATTACAATTAACTTGTCCCTCAACCTTACTAAACCTAATAACCTTGCTCTTATTCACATTTACTCTCAGCTCTCTCCTTTCACACACTTTTCTAAACTCAGTCACCAACTTTTGCAGTTTCTTACTTGAATCAGCCACCAGGGATGTATCATCGGCAAACAGCTACTGACTATTTTCCCAGGCCCTCTCATCCTAAACAGACTATATACTTGTCCCTCTCTCCAAATCTCTTGCATTTACTTCCCTAACCACCACATATATAAACATCACACACCCCAGCAACAAACCGACCTTCGTTGGGAACCAGTCACTCTCCTCTCTTACATGCCTTACATCCTTGATAAAAAAACTTTTTCACTGCTTCTAGCAGCTTACCTCCCACACCATATACTCTTAAGATCTTCCACAAAGCATCTCTGTCAACCCAATCATATGTCTTCTCTAGATCCATAAATGTCACACACAAATATTTCTCATACATTTTTCAAAGCAAACACCTGATCCACACATCATCTACCACTTATGAAACCACACTGCTCCTTCCTAATCTGATGCTCTGTACATGCCTTCACCCTCTCATTCAGTACCCTCCCATACAATTTCCCAGTTCCCAGGAATACTCAACAAACTTATGCCTCTGTAGTTTAAACACTCACCTTTATCCCCTTTGCCTTTGTACAATGGCACTATTCATGCATTCTGCCAATTCTCAGGCACTTCATGATCCATACATACATAAAATATCCTTACCAACCAATTAACAACACAGTCACCCCCTATATTAATAAATTCCATTGTAATACCATCCAAACCCACTGCCTTGTTGGATTTCATCTTGCACAAGACTTTCAGCACCTCCTCCCTCTTAACCAAACCATTTTCCCTGACTTTCACTTTGTACACCACCCTGACCAAAACACTACTCTATCATCAAACACATTCAACAAACCTTCAAAATACTCACTCCAGCTCTTTCTCACTTCATCACTGCCTGTTATCACTTCCCCCCTTGTCCCCTTCACTGATGTTCCCATGTGTTCTCGTTATTTACCTCCTTTCAAAACATCTTTTTATTTTACCTAAAGTTAATGATACTCTCTCACCCCAACTATCACTTGCCCTCTTTTTCAACCCTGGCACCTTCCTCTTCACCTCTTGCCGCTTTCTCTTATACATCTACCACTCATTGGCAGTTGTTCCTTGTTTATATAAATATTCTTATGAGTCCACAGGGAAATGAAACACCATAAGTTCCTAAGTGCACTTTTATGTAATAATCACATCATCAGGGGAGATACAAGAGATATAACAGTCAGCTGATATACAATGAAGAGACGTAACTAGGATGCCACTTGGTAAACAAGTGACTACCTGAATGGAGGTCGGGTGCATTCGAGTCCAGTATCAAGTGTATCATAAACTTTTTACATGGACAGGAAGGGGAACTGTTTACAAATTTTATCAACATTATAGCTATCCAATTTGTAGATACCTTCACTAATATTGTTACAATTCTTTGTGTATTCAATAAGAGAAGATTCAGTGATATTTCTCGTGGTACAGGAGTTAAGAGTTAATAACTGAGTTGGCATTACTCCAGTCAATACAATGATCATAATTTTTAACATGATTAAACAAGGCATTTGATTCTTGTCCTGTTCTTATTCTATATTTACGTTGCTTAAGTCTAACTGAAAGATCCTTACCCGTCTACCCAACATAAAACATCACAATTTCTACTTGCTACTCTATAGATGCATCCTGTAGAACTTTCTGGCGAGTTCCTGATTAAGATATTTTTTATAGTATTGTTGTTGCTGAAGGCAACATTCACATTAAATGATTTAAGCAACATGGGAAGTAAAATTATTATTAAAAGGGGGATGCTATTTCATGTGTGGTGGGGTGGCGATGGGAATGGATGAAGGCAGCAAGTACAAATATGTACATCAGTATATATGTATATGTCTGTGTATGTATATGTGTGTATACATTGAAATGTATAGGTATGTATATGTGCGTGTGGGGGCATTTATGTATATCCTTGTGTATGTGGGTCGGTTGGGCCATTCTGTGTTCTGTTTCCTTGTGCTACCTTGCTGATGTGGGAGACGGCAATTAAGTATGATAATAATAAAACTTATAGTGGTAAGCTGCTCTCTACCTCTCCTTATTGTGTTTATATTACTGATTCAGTAATGAATGTTAAATGTTATATCTTACGGACACATACGGTGCTAAAGTATCCATCCTCTGATATACTATTATATACCAGAGTTTTTGTAATAGCCTGTTAAAATTCCCACATATGTCAGCAATTACAATTTTTGCTCTGTGTTTCTTTGACTAGAGTTCATGTATGCTACTTTTAAGCTTGGATTTTTATTTGTAGGCAAGATACACATGTTATATTACCCTGTGGTATTCGTAAGCATATTCTATATCCTCTTTATTAGCACACATAAGCCAGAAGTTGTGGAAGACTACCTTCTGTTAGCAGCACAGTGAGTGAGAGATGACATTTAATTGTATGGCTTTTTAACTTTTGTTTTGATAGTGATATTTTTTATTCATATCTATAATTTATATATATATTTTTTTTTTTTGCCGCTGTCTCCCGCGTTTGCGAGGTAGCGCAAGGAAACAGACGAAAGAAATGGCCCAACCCACCCCCATACACATGTATATACATACGTCCACACACGCAAATATACATACCTACACAGCTTTCCATGGTTTACCCCAAACGCTTTACATGCCCTGATTCAATCCACTGACAGCACGTCAACCCCGGTATACCACATCGATCCAATTCACTCTACTCCTTGCCCTCCTTTCACCCTCCTGCATGTTCAGGCCCCGATCACACATAATCTTTTTCACTCCATCTTTCCACCTCCAATTTGGTCTCCCACTTCTCGTTCCCTCCACCTCCGACACATATATCCTCTTGGTCAATCTTTCCTCACTCATTCTCTCCATGTGCCCAAACCATTTCAAAACACCCTCTTCTGCTCTCTCAACCACGCTCTTTTTATTTCCACACATCTCTCTTACCCTTACGTTACTTACTCAATCAAACCACCTCACATTGTCCTCAAACATCTCATTTCCAGCACATCCATCCTCCTGCGCACAACTCTACCCATAGCCCACTCCTTACAACCATACAACATTGTTGGAACCACTATTCCTTCAAACATACCCAATTTTGCTTTCCGAGATAATGTTCTCTACTTCCACACATTCTTCAAGGCTCCCAGGATTTTCGCCCCCTCCCCCACCCTATGATCCACTTCCACTTCCATGGTTCCATCCGCTGCCAGATCCACTCCCAGATATCTAAAACACTTTACTTCCTCCAGTTTTTCTCCATTCAAACTTACTTCCCAATTGACTTGACCCTCAACCCTACTGTACCTAATTACCTTGCTCTTATTCACATTTACTCTTAACCTTTCTTCTTTCACACACTTTACCAAACTCAGTCACCAGCTTCAGCAGTTTCTCACATGAATCAGCCACCAGCTGATATATTCATTTATTATACTTTGTCGCTGTCTCCCGCATTAGCGAGGTAGCGCAAGACAAAAGAATAGCCCAACCCACCCACATACACATGTATATACATACACGTCCACACACGCAAATATACATAACTATGTAGACACAGACATATACATATATATACACATGTACATAATTCATACTTGCTGCCTTTATTCATTCCTGTTGCCACCCTGCCACACATAAAATGACAACCCCCCTCCCCCTGCAAGCGCGCGAGGTAGTGCTACAAAAAGACAACAAAGGCCACATTCGTTCACCCTCAGTCTCTAGCTGTCATGTATAATGCACTGAAACCACAGCTCCCTTTCCACATCCAGGCCCCACAAAACTTCCAATGGTTTACCCCAGATGCTTCATATGCCCTGGTTCAATCCAGAGATATTTATTTATATTCCATTATATGCCAAAGGTTTTGAAATAAGCTGCTAAAAAGCCTACACACCAGTATGTATGTTTACAGTATTTGCATAAATTCCATGAATAAAACAGGAAATCATGCCCTTACCTTATCTGTTAGACCATTCTCAAAGACAGATTAAGCATTTTCATCATAACAATTGCTCTAGAAATGCCAACAGCAAAGGCTGATCTAGACTAAGGACAGACTACATTCTCACAGTTCTAGAACAAATCAAGGTTTGCCTCAAAACCCTCAAAGGTAAAGAAGCCTTCTGGAGGGTCAAAGAAATGTTTTATTTTACAACCGTAAGCAGTACTGGTGAGCATGGACACCTTTGAAAATCTTAATGCTAAATATATTGACTTTTATAGTGACTCCACTGCCGATGAGATGGATGGCTCAGGTAGTAGAGTATTGGCCCCTCCCACAACCCTACAAGTTTAAGGTTTACTCATATGACAACACATGTGTGACCTTGCTGCCAGAGAGAGGGAAGACTCTGATGGTAGTGTATAGGCCCCTCCCAACACCACAGAACATCCCATCCCCTAACAGTGGAGCATTCCATTAGGTAGTAGGCTGTTGACTGAGGAGTGTTAAAGTGGTGCCCAAAGCCCTCTAACACCCTCCGTGTTGAGATTGCTGATCTTACTTTCTGTCTCTTCAAAATGGGACTGCTAAGCTTGTCCTGCCATCTTCTTACAAGCACCATACACCTACTCAAAACTCACTTTTTGATATTTTTGTGACTACTATTCCTTCAATATACCCATTTCTGTCCCTCACAACCCATGACTCACTTCTGCTTCTATGGTTCCATTAGCTACCATGTCCATTCTCAGATATGTAAAACTCTTCACTTCCTCCAATTTTTCTCCATTCAGACTCAAACCCCAAATAACCTGCCATGCCTCATCCCTGCTGAACCTGAAAACCTTTTCTTTTCACACACTCTTCCAAACTTAACCACCAACTACTGCAATTTCACACTCGAATCTGTCACCAATGCTGTATCATCAACAATCACCTACTGACTCACTTTCCAGGTCCTCTCACCCCCTCACAAACTACATACTCGTCCATCTCTCCAAGACTCACACAGATTTAAATCATTATTTCTTCATAAATTAGGAGTTAGGCATTCATACTTTAGGAAAACACAATATTAACTGAACTGGCCAATCTAAATGCAAGAAGCATGGCTGCACTGTAAGTGCCATAAACATAAGTCCCTTAAAAAAGGCACACAACCACCCATCATAGTCATCAGCAAGTTAATGAGGCCTCAAGGTAGCTCCAACTCATCCAGAGTTTGAGTTGCCATCTATGGCCAGACAACAGAGCCTAAAATGTGTACAGAATTCATCTTTGAGGTGGGAAATTTATTACAGAGATTGACCTCCATGGCACCCTGTTGCACAACAGAAGATTGACATTGACAACACAGAGGTGGTTAATGAAACAGACATTAATTCCTGAAAAGTAACTCAGATTTACCACAAAGTACTTCTAAAAGTGAAATTCCCAACTTTGGATGGTTTTATACATGTACTTCTCTAACCCTTTAGGGACTGGGCTTGGAAAGTGAGGAGGTTCCCAAGGAAGAGGGCTTATTAAAAATGAATTTTTTCTTATTAATCTTCTGGAGTAACAGAATGTACCAGAAAAGTTAAAGAAAAGTGAAAACCTGATAAATTTTCCATGTATGTTGCTGTACAGACATTTAAATTTGGCATACTGCAGCAGCTCACTTTATCATATTTGTTGACTTTATAGACTCATTCATCATCTCTGCCTATGCCAATGGATGAGTAGTACACAAACAATTTTTCACAAAGCTAATAGTTCAACATCGAATTAATCATTATCACTTTATTTGGTGCTCCAAAAACTGTCCCTGATTAACTACTAATCGATGTGAGGCATACACCAAAACCATACCTTCTAGCATCATGTTATACTGGTAACAGTAACTTGGGCTCTTTTCTGATGCATCATTCAATTTACTTCACAGCAGGAAAAGGCAACTCATATAAGAATGGCTAAGATACCCACAAGGAAGGGCAATGTATCGTAAAGGTAACTATAACTCTAGGTTTTTCCTGGTGCTAATTACAGATGCTTGTGAAATAAGGCACCTCTACATATTAATACTGCATAATACTGGTGTGGGAGGAAAGTTGTTAGAAGCAGTGAAAAGTTTTTATCGAGGATGTAAGGCATGTGTACGTGTAGGAAGAGAGGAAAGTGATTGGTTCTCAGTGAATGTAGGTTTGCGGCAGGGGTGTGTGATGTCTCCATGGTTGTTTAATTTGTTTATGGATGGGGTTGTTAGGGAGGTGAATGCAAGAGTTTTGGAAAGAGGGGCAAGTATGAAGTCTGTTGGGGATGAGAGAGCTTGGGAAGTGAGTCAGTTGTTGTTCGCTGATGATACAGCGCTGGTGGCTGATTCATGTGAGAAACTGCAGAAGCTGGTGACTGAGTTTGGTAAAGTGTGTGGAAGAAGAAAGTTAAGAGTAAATGTGAATAAGAGCAAGGTTATTAGGTACAGTAGGGTTGAGGGTCAAGTCAATTGGGAGGTGAGTTTGAATGGAGAAAAACTGGAGGAAGTGAAGTGTTTTAGATATCTGGGAGTGGATCTGGCAGCGGATGGAACCATGGAAGCGGAAGTGGATCATAGGGTGGGGGAAGGGGCGAAAATTCTGGGGGCCTTGAAGAATGTGTGGAAGTCGAGAACATTATCTCGGAAAGCAAAAATGGGTATGTTTGAAGGAATAGTGGTTCCAACAATGTTGTATGGTTGCGAGGCGTGGGCTATGGATAGAGTTGTGCGCAGGAGGATGGATGTGCTGGAAATGAGATGTTTGAGGACAATGTGTGGTGTGAGGTGGTTTGATCGAGTGAGTAACGTAAGGGTAAGAGAGATGTGTGGAAATAAAAAGAGCGTGGTTGAGAGAGCAGAAGAGGGTGTTTTGAAGTGGTTTGGGCACATGGAGAGAATGAGTGAGGAAAGATTGACCAAGAGGATATATGTGTCGGAGGTGGAGGGAACGAGGAGAAGAGGGAGACCAAATTGGAGGTGGAAAGATGGAGTGAAAAAGATTTTGTGTGATCGGGGCCTGAACATGCAGGAGGGTGAAAGGAGGGCAAGGAATAGAGTGAATTGGAGCGATGTGGTATACAGGGGTTGACGTGCTGTCAGTGGATTGAATCAGGGCATGTGAAGCGTCTGGGGTAAACCATGGAAAGCTGTGTAGGTATGTATATTTGCGTGTGTGGACGTATGTATATACATGTGTATAGGGGGGGTTGGGCCATTTCTTTCGTCTGTTTCCTTGCGCTACACATTCAAATTTAAATGAGGGTGGGGAGAGGCAATCCGTACAAGTATAGCTAGTGGCTCCATACCGTAAAATGTTCAAGTACAGCTAGGGTCCTTTAGGAGTTAAACACTTACTTGATACTCACCTCTATCTGTTGAACAGTAAGATCAAGGAAAGTCAGCTCAGAGCGCACAGGAATGATTGACTTTGGTCCCTGGCAACCCATGGAAGTACCAAGACCACCATTAAGTTTCACTACTACCAACTTGTCAAGCATATCCTTTATGGTTCCTTTATCAGGTGACGTTAACTCAGAGTATGGTTTCACCTGCAAATCAATATTACATTAAGTACGTATAATCATTACATTTCATGTTACTAATCTACATTACAATTTACCAATATTTGGACATTCTTCAGGGGTGGGCTTTGTTAAAAAAAAAAAAAAAAAAAAAAAAAAAAAAAAAAAAAAAAGGTACAGAAGGCATGTACATTAATAATAAAATAATCCTCATTACATTCTGGCTGAAGTGTAATACCACAGCCATGTTTTATAAAGCAAAACTCACAGCTTCTTTTGGAAGTTTTTCAATTTTCTCCCATTCTACCGATGGGCCAGATTCATTAATGAATCTTCCAAAAAGTTTCTCGAAGCCTTCAAAATCCTTTTGTATGATGTTCTTGTGGGACTGTGGACAAGTGACAAGAAGCTTCTGCAGTTCTTGAGCCAGCTGGATCTGTGCATCTTTCTTAGTCAGCTCCTTGAACTCCATTGATGGAGAGCGTTGGTGTCCAAAGACCTGCAAGGATACAATTGTATGCACTGTATTGAAAAATGCAAATAAGTGTTCACATGGCAGGCCTTTTTGGCTGCAACTGGTAATTTTGTGAATATTAAGGTACTACTTGGTCTTACCAAGAAAATTTTTTCATATATACAAAAGTTTTGGAAGAAATGAAAAAAATTATTTCTGGTAAACATATAAGAGCCTTTATAAACCCCAAGTAAGGAAATCTTGACATCATGAAGTAAGAAAAGCCATCTGAAGCCTTGAATAAAAAAAGTACATGCAACCCATGAGATTTTATGGACACAAACTCAACCAACAGTATATCAAATGTGCTTCAAACTATTGTGAAACAAAAATAGTTTGTGACAGAACCCTCAACACTTCATGTCAATTAAGAGAATTCTACCAAAGACTCTTGGAATCACAGAATCTTTGAAAATCAAAGGTACTGTCTGCATATAAAACATATGTCTTCATGCTCCATGTCAGTTCAGATTTAATAATCCTTGCTTTCTAAAGGAAAGATCACTTACTTAGATCAAGCGGGAATATTTGCAATGATTTTGCTAGCCTCATTGTGCATACTACAGAGGAACTCTAGAAATTTTTCATTATGTAAAAAACGTTTTTGATTCCTATGATACTCTCAATTTCTTGACTGCAATTCT